>NC_081849.1:15706918-15789418 GCF_963259705.1 Myotis daubentonii
ACAGATATGCCCATGGCCTTGATGGTGGTGATGCTTTTCATCAGTGTATGTTTAGTGACAAACTTATCAAGTTGTAGACACTAAAAATGTGCAGCTTTAAAGATAGAAGAAGGAAGGGAGGGAGGAATGAAGAAAAGCAGGTAGGGAGAGAGAAGGTTCTCAGTAACTACAAATAGAAGGAAAAGAAGTCTCTAGTGGCAGTCACCCAGTAGACAATTAGGCAGAACATGACTGTTGACAATGAAGAGTTATTAATTGAAAACACATCTTAAATCAATAGGTATTTCCTATTAGAACTGGAATTTTCAGTCACCATACCAAACTTTTTGTTGTTAAAAATTCGACAGTTAATAAATTTGGGTACCAAATTATAAAAATTCTCTGTCCCTAGCAACCTTGTTTTGACATGAAATACTTAATCATTCCTTTCTTATTGCTTACTCTGCCGATTTGCAAAGAGGATTTGAAACAATTTACTGTCAAATGAATCAAAAAGATTAAGTAAACAACTGTTAAATATGAAGGGGAAATGATGGAGAATAAAAGTTACGTTAAATGAAGCGCTACTGAGCGTAAAATAAGTTCTGATTTTCCTGGCAGCTAAAGAAAAGAAGCAAAGTACAGCACAGTAAAGTAAAAAAGAAGCAAAGTAAAGCTCTATTTATCCAATAAAAGAAAGTATCTCACTCCCTGAGGAGCAGAGCAGGCTTTTTAGCAATGTAAGGAACCAATAATTTCACAAATTATTTAGAACTGTTTTTTATCTTGGCCATATAGTATATAAACTTTCACAATGTGAAGTACATAATAATACTGTAAGAATACAAAGGTGTTTTGAAAGGAAATATAAATGTCTTGATTAAAATATACTTCCAGATCATTACAAGGTTCACATATAGTGTTTAGCAAATTCTTAGTGTGGACTGAAGATCACCAGAATTAGGGTCACCCAGGATACTTACTAAAAATGCAGATTCTTGGCATTCACCTAAAACAATTTAAATAGCCTCTGGAAGTAGGAACCATGGCAACTGCATTTTCACTTCTCACATCAAATTTTAAGAACCGCTATCTGGAAGAATGCATGTTGAGCCTGTCTCTACTGTTATCATCCTGGAATATTATTAACCTTGAGTTGCAATTTTGAAAGGAGGTAAAAACAAACCATTTAAAGTAATGATCTGGTCAAATTAGTGAAAGTGCTAGTTTTCAATAGTACTTAATTAATATGTCAATAAAGTAGAAATTCAGTAATCTTGAATATAGGTGGTAACCTGATTCTCTATTGCAAAAGCCCAATCCAATCCTGTGCTGAGGAATAAGGTTTCATGGGTGGTAACCATTAGTACCAGTGTCTGGAGAACAGCTGGGATAAAGAAGACACTGCTTCCTTCCTTTTGGAAATTCAGGATTTTGAGTTTTTAATGTTACGGATTTCCTAACACTGTCAGGAATAGGTGGCCTGAGCTTTCCTAGTGTAGGCACAAGTTAACTGACCAGTTGATCATAATGAAAAGAGGAAACTCGCAGTCGGAGATATGAGGCTCAGAAGATAGGAAGAACTTATGAGAAGCAGGACAACACCGCGTCTGAACATGATCTAAAGCTCATGAGATGAGAATGTACTTAGGTCAATTTTTATCTCTTTTATTTCCTTCTATAGAAGCAGAGAGTTGATTTTAAAAGGTTTTACTTTCCAAAGAGGATCATTTTTAGTCACATGTTAGAAATTTAAATTGCGGAGGAGTTGAAGATTAAAAAAACAACAGATGATTGGTGGGTTCTTATATTGTAATTGAGCACAGGGGAAGTTGCTTGTAAAAATTTGCTGAATGGCTGATTTGATGTTGAGCTTTTTAATTGGCTTTTCATGGCCGTTAGCATGTCCAAACTGAAGTATGCGTGCATCTTTTCCCATGAGGCCTAAGGGAGAGGAGCCCTGTCTTGTGAAAGTGATCGACAATTAATATGGCCAGGAATTGAAATTCATTTCCTGCCTTGGAGGATGGTATCTCATTAGCTATGGTTACAGGATTTCAGGTCATCAACTTTTATACAAAAGGAAACCTATAGTCAGAAGTTACGTGTCAAGCACAATAGTGCTGATAAATACTAGTATACTCTCAGGCAAACTCAAGTGTTCCTTAGCGTTAAGATCAGAAGGCAAGACATGACATTTTGAAATCTTGGTTTAAAGTGAGATTAGTTAGATGATGCAGGTTTATACCAAGTCAGATAAATAGGATAAACAGTCTCATAAACCCTCGTAAGGCCTCTCTTCCTGAACAGAATATATCTGGATAGAGACAGAGACATATACATACAGAGAGAGAGAGAGAGAGAGAGAGAGAGAGAGAGAGAGAGAGAGAGAGAGAGAGAGATATGTAAGGATGTAATCTGACACTTTTAATGGAGTAGGAGAGTCTACTGTTCATTGGGCCCCTGCTCTGCGCAGGCACCGCTCCCACAGACATAAACCGTGTTATTTTTCATGCAGGGCATCGACTGCCCCCCTCACTCTCGCTTTGTCACATTCCAATTGGCAAGAGAGATAAAAGAAAATAAGCTAAACAATTAATAAAACGGAAATGACAAAGCCAAATAAGAACATTCCACTGAAAACATGTTTAAGTTTAAACAGCTAGAACTAACATTTTAAAAAAAGCAGGCAAACTCTTCTAGCTAAAATAAAAAGCTGAAACCAAAAGCAATAGAAAATGTTCTGAGAAGCATGTCTGGAATTTTTTATAAGAATGTTTTAAATATTCCTTTATTTTTTTTATTTATTTATTTTTTTCAGTTGACCAGCATGGTTGGGTTCTCTCGCCTGGTTCTATCCAGGTTCTCTAGCCAGGATCTCCAGCCAAGTCCTGTCCGGGTTCTCCAGCCAGGTTCTGTCACCAGGTTCTCCTGCCATGTTCTGTCTAGGTTCTCCAGCCAATTTCTGTAGCCAGGTTCTGTCCAGGATCTTTTTCCATGTTCTCTCGCTATTTCTGTCTCTAGGGTTCTGTGTCTAAATATTCCTTTATTTAAAATCAAACACTTTTACCAGTTTCCTCATTTTCTTTGTCATTTCTCTCTCTCTCTCTCTCTCTCTCTCTCTCTCTCTCTCTCTCTCTCTCTCTCTCTCTATCTCCATATTATATTTCCTATACCTTTTTTCAGAGTAAAGTTACATACATGATGGGCTTTAACTTCCCAAAACTTAACTGAGTATTTCTTAAAATTAAGGATTTTGCTTTATATACCATAGGACAGTCATTTTAGTAGTTTAACATTGATACATAATATTTTTCCTAAATTATTCTTGGTGTTCCAGTTTTATAGTTTTACCTAATGTCCTGTATAGCATTTCTTTTTAAAATTTTTCTTTTTTAAAAAAATCTTTATTGTTGAAAGTGTTACATAGGTCCTCCTTTCCCCCCCATTATCTTCTTCTAGTCCGCTTCCCCCCCACCCCCCTCAGGCCCTCACCACCCCATTATCTGTGACCATAGGTTATGCACATATGCATACAAGTTCATTGGTTGATCTCTTCCCATCCACCCTCCCCTCCCTTCCTTCTGAGGTTCAACAGACTGTTCATGCTTCTATGTCTCTGGGTCTATTTTTGATCATCAGTTTATTTGGTTCATTAGATTCCACATGAGTGAGATGATGTGATACTTATCTTCCTCTGACTGGCTTATTTCATTCAGCATAATATTCTAGGTCCATCCATGCCATTGCAAATGGTAAGGGTTCTTTCTTTTTTATTGCCGCATAGTATTCCATGGTGTAAATGTATCGTACCATTTTTATCCACTCATCTGCTGGTGAGCACTTATTTCACTTAGCATAATAACCTCTAGGTTCATTCATGATGTCACAGCTGGTAAGATTTCATTCTTTTTATGGCCAAGTAATATTCTATTGTGCATATGTACCACTCTTCTTTATCCACCCACCTATTGATGGCCACTTGGTTTGCTTCTGTTTCTTGTTTATTATAAATAATGCTGCAATAAACCTGGCATTTATTCTTTCAAATTAGTGGTTTGAGTTTCTTCAGATATATGCCCGTAAGTGAAATCACAGGGCCATAAGGCAGTTCCACTTTTAATTTTTTAAGGTAACTCCATACTCCTTCCCACAATAGCTGCACCAATCTGCATTCCCACCAACAGTGCACAAGGGTTCCCTTTTTTCCATATTCTTGCTGACAATTGTTTGTTGATTTATTGATGATAGCCATTCTGACAGGTGTGAAGTGACATCTCATTGTGGTTTTAATTTGCATTTCTTTGATGATTAGTAATATTGGAAGCATGTCTGCATTTTAATATGAAGTTTTAGGAGAATATCAGAGAAAATTCACCAAAAAAATTCATGTCCCTGATTTGGTATGCCAGTAAATATCCTTATGTTTTTACCAAAGATTTGAGTCTTGAGACACAAAATGAACAAATATTCTTATCTTCCCAAAGAAACCATGAACAGCTGTCCTTACCTTGCACCTTAGGCCAGACATAAACATAAGCCAATTAGTACACACACCATGCTTCAAAGTTCTGACCATCTATGAAAATCTGGAATATTAAAAACAAAATGGTTTTGTAACTTTGGTTTTTGTTTGTTTGTTTGTTTTTTGGTGCTTTTTGTTGTTGTGGGCTCAAAACACATTCAAAACAAATTTTTGTAAAGGTGTCACAATAGCTAGGTCCAGGCATTTTAGGTTTAAGGGAAGTAAAATTAAAAGAGGATACTTTTGCCGAAACCGGTTTGGCTCAAGTGGATAGAGCATCGGCTTGCGGACTGAAAGGTCCCAGGTTCGATTCCGGTTAGGGGCATGTGCCTGGGTTGCGGGCACATCCCCAGTGGCGGATGTGCAGGAGGCAGCTGATCGATGTCTCTCTCATCGATGTTTCTAGCTCTCTATCTCTCTCCCTTCCTCTCTGTAAAAAATCAATAAAATATATTTAAAAAAAAAAGAGGATACTCTTTTCCCCATGTTAAGGGGAATTTCTTTAAAACCCAGCATATTGCTAAGGTATGAAATTTACTAAGGAAATGAACAACAAAATAAGTTCAAAAACTATAACATTCTACCCAAACCAGCCCCAGATATTATTTAGCAACCAAGATCCATATTAATTTTGTTGTAATTTTTATTCCAAGATATATTTCAATCGTCTATGATTTCTGCTCATTTTTATCTTAGTTAGTTTAGAAGGATCTGTTTTATTGAAGAAATAGACATACACTTAGAAGATAATTTGTTTCTTAGCCTAGATTGTATTTATTTATTTGTAGTATCCCTAGGAACAAAATAAAAAATAGCATCCATGGATCTCGAATGCCCTACCTGTACCTGTTGTGTTTAGGGTGACAGAGGTTCTCTCTTCAAAGAACCTCAGACTTCAGTTGAAATCCCCCCTGCTGGAGGTTTTATAACAATGCCTTGAACATTGCTTAGCCAATCATAGATGTTAAATAAAGATTTTCTTTTTCTTTTTTTTACTGTAGAATTAGAAGTCCAACCAATTTTTAGTAACTTACTAGTATATCATTCACAATACAGTACTTTCTGGCTACTTCTCTCTCAGCTATACATCCTCTGACACACAAATATCTACATACAGAAATAAGCTTCCCCCAGATACAAAGTCTTCAACTTAACATACATTAAAGAAACACATAAAATAAACTTTTAGACTTTGGACACTTTTTGGTGTATGCGGATTGATTCCCCTTTACAACTAGTCTCCAAATCTTGATTCATTTTCCTTAACCTTCAAAAGAAATCCCCTACATTTCTATGCTGTTTCTCTCATCTCTATGCTGTTGGGCCATAGATATACTAATCTATCCTGGGCCACTCTTCTGAGCTTTAGACAATAATTTCCAGATTTATGCCATCAGGAAATATTATGACCTTGTTTTTTATAGACAATTAGCTTAAGAAATTTCCATATAGAGAATATTTACAAGTCTAATGCAAAATCATTAAACACAGAGTACTGTAAGCTAGCACATTACTCACTACTCCATGTATTTAGAGCAATGAAAAAAAATACTTTTTTAAAATTTATTTTTTCTTAGATGCTAATAACTCCATTAGAATCTGGATGTTTCCTGTATGACTGATGAGAAGAATTCTCAAGTTTGTCCAGGGTCACCAGTAATGGGTGCCACGACTGATTAGTGGGGATGTAAGAGAGGTTTTTTGTTTTTTCACCTAGCATAAGCAAAGTCTCATTGGCAGAAAAATGCCGCGCATGTTCTGGGCACAGTGAGTAGATTTATTTGGCACTCACGTATCTGTTGAATGTTGACTGAACAAAATCTGGAATCTCTTGTCACTTTTTGAATCTTAATAAATTCTGCTGTGAATGGGTTTGAAAGTAATTATTGTAACACTAAGAATCCCTTCACTTATACGTTATATTTGTTTTCATATTTGTACCTTTTCTTTCAAAAATGTTTTGATCTTCTTAAGTGATTGATAAATATCCATGGGATAAATGAAAATAAGTTAAAATATCTTTCTGAATGCATAAATACTCTACTAATATATATGAAATTGGAGAAACAGTTCTATCAGGAGGGTGGAATAGAGACTGAATTTGATGACATTTGAATCTTGATTTATGGCTTTGACACTTGAGCGCCCCAAATAACCTGTGATACATGACATATTATTTGACCTCTCTGTAATACTGTTCTCTGAAACTATCTCTCACCATCACTTTAAGATTGGCATTTGTTAATAATTTATTAAATTGGTGTACATTAGGTGTTGCATACAGTTGAACAGACTGGAGCGCTGATGTTTAACAGAAACAAATATGATGCCCAGAAATACAGAAAAACAAAAGTACAGTCATACACAAAACCTAGCAAGTGAACACAGAATCCAGATTTCATGTAATTCAATTTATGGACTGTTACTATGTGCCAGCCAATATACTTGGAACCAAGAAGGAAATATATAAGTATGAGAGAATAAGTTACTTGCAGAGCTGGGATTTTACATCCTAGCTCTTCTCACTGGCTGACTTTTCAGAGCCTGGCTGCAGTTTAAAAATATATTTGTGTTTGTATGATATGAAATGGGTGAGGAACTTTTTATGCTCTGAAATGAGTGACTGTTTGCCTGGGTTGGAAAGAACAAAACACACCATCAATTCTTGTAACCATCACAGTCAGTGGAGCATATGCAATTGTAAGGATATCTGAACATGTTTTTTTCTTATATAAGTGCCTCCTTTCCTCCTTTTAGGCCTGTCCTAGTAATTAGAGAAGAATCGCTATGATGCATGCAAGCTAACTTGTGAGCTGATTTCTATACCTGTTGTTTTCCTTTTCATTTTTGTTAGTAAAACATAATTGGTATTTGCTTTTTTCCAAAGAGTTTAAGATCACCTATATTCATTGTTTTAAATGATGCACAACATAAATCGATAAATAATGCAGTATTGCCATTGGGGACATTATATTTGCTCTCTAATATAAATACGTTGTTTCAGAGATAATTACACTGAAATATATTGGACCTTTACTGTAAATTTTTTAGTTATATTTTGAAAAACACATTTCTATGAGAAAGCAATTCATTCAAATATTACTTCTCAATTTTTTTAAATGCTTCAGCTCCCTTTGTCCTAATTAATTTTCACTCATCTGCAATGGTATCTAAATCCCCTTTGATTTCATCTTGGTTGTTTACGCCATCATCATATTCCATGATGCTTACATAAATTCAAATGGCATGCTCATTAATAGACATTTAAAGGAGGTTTTTCAAATGGAGTTCTTTACCTTCTTAGAATAATAAAATTTTGAAACTAGAAATTTTCTTGTAGATCACCTAGTTCAAATACTTACCAATTCAGTCTCTCTTTCTAATATATGGCCTTATGTGAGTTTTTTTTGACCATTCTGTTTAATTGGAAGTTGATTTCTTTGTAGCACAAATCAAATTCTTAAAAAGTTGTTAAAAAATCGGCATGGCACCTTCCTCTACCACCCATTTATCCAAACAATGTTTTAGGGATTGACAAGAATAAAATGCTTTCTTTTTCACTTCCTTTCCAGGACTGTACTTAAAGAGAGTTATCATGCTTCTCCTTATGATTTTCTCTGCTGGAGTGGACTTACCAAAATCATTCAAACTTTGCCATGTAATGTGATGTCTGGCCCCCTCCCCCCCACCCATTGCCTTGATCTCAAATCCTTTGAAGTTGATCTAACTGAAAGAAAGTACATTGAGATTATGACCTACCATGACACTGACAAATATCTCTGAATAGGGCCTAAAAACAATGACTTGTGTTGATCTTGTGGTGAAATAACAGGTCTTATATTTTTACTATAAAACCTCTTCTTTCTCCACTTTCCTTATTCTATTTACTACTTGAGGACACATTTTACCTGATTTTTAAAAATCCTTTTAAAATTTCATTTTATGAGCTAATTAAAATGTATTGTTTGAGCGTTACCTAGCTACATGGCCCAAACTTCTCCATGAGTCTCCATTATTATAATTGTATTATAATAATGAAACAGAACACACAATAGATAATGTTGTTTTGGAAAAAGCTATAAAGGAATCCTTCTCATCAGTGGAGTGTTTATCCAGATCATTGTCCTGAAAGCATCTATCCAGTGCAACCAGACATCTAAAATTCAGTAGGGCAAGGAGGAGAGCAGGGAAGAGTACATTAGAAACCCTAATTGCCTTGTTTCAACACCCACGGCTATTCTGGCTCTGTTTGACTGGAGGCTGAGGTTCATTCAAGATTCTGATGATTTTCCCATTTTGTCCCTAGGAGGATCATCCAATTCTGTGCCTATTAAGACAACTGGGATGCATAGAGGAAAAGAGTTAGACACATGCAGCTTTCCTGTTCTTCTTGATCATATTCATTCTAAGGGATCAATTGCAATCATCATCATCAGCATCATATGACAGAAGCTCTTGTTTAATGAGCAATTATGCTGGGTCAGGTGCTGTACTCAGATCTGCTTTCCATACATGGTTTCTTATGACACATGATTCTACAGCATAGGCATTACTTCATGTCGCAAGCGAACAAAATGTGACTTAGAAAGAATTAATGTGGGTTCTTCTGTCTCCAAAGCATGTACATTATCCACAGAAACCTGTAGGCTCAGAAATTGTTTCTATTTGTCAAAAAATTAGCAGTATGGATGTAAACTGTCTTTTTGGAGGTAGAAATGCTGTAGAAAAGCCTTGATTCAAAGTATTTCAGGACTGGCAGTGAGAAAATAAATTTTCTGCTCTTGAAGTATATTTACAAAGATATTTTAATCGAGTATTCTAGGAATGTGTTGCTTTGTGATGTGGAAGTTTTCTACTTGAAGTGACCCAGGACAACACACAGTCTTCAACACAGCAGTTCTAAAGTAGTTAATATATGGTGACAGGAGAAGATATGACTTTGGGTGGTGAGCACACAGTGCAATATACAGTTCTTGTAACATAGAAACCCACGCCTGAAACCTTTATGATCATATTAACCAATGTCACCCCAATACATTTAATTAAACATTTAAAAATAATAATAAATAAAATAGTTAAGTGAAAAGGTGAATAGTTTGTGGAGCCTTCTTTATTTTATTTTATTGCAGAAGGGAAAAAATCCTGTAGGATGTTTCCTAACACCTTCTACTTGAATTTATCATCCAAGCATCTTTGAAATAATACATGCCTGGGTAAAATATACATTCATTATAGCAAAAAGGTTTGATTGGGTCACTACTTTAGAAGTAGAGCTTATATTGAATAGGAGAAGAAGTTAGTGGTAGACTCTCATTTGATTTACTAGTTGGTGTGACATGTCAGCAATAATGGACATGTAATAAGTCTGAAAATGATGTCAGCTTCCCCTTGATAAATGATCTTTTGAACAATATGTTTTCCTGGAAGTAATTTTATTTATTGCATTATCTCTCATTTATAAAATCACTAATTGTGATTATGATATAAAAGAAAAAGATATTATTGCAAAATACACATTTACAAAGACACTTTTCTCTAATTTAAGATTTAGAGAGAACAAATTTTGGTTATAAGAAGCATCTTAGAATGGTTTCAGAGTTTAATGAAAATTAATTAGGACTTGATTAAAAGCCATTCTTATAATGAGATAACTTTAGAAAGCATTAATGTGGTGATGATTTGCAAGAAAAATATGCTAATATGCTTGTTAGGTAAACACTTGGCCTGTTAATTTATATTTAACTTCTCTACATTTTCATACATATATGTTTTAGACATGTGCATAGATATATACACACATACATAAAAATATATTTGCAAGGTATATGTTTATTTATCTTGTACTCTTTCTGCTTTATTATACGCTATGGAGGTCTGGACCTATATCTAACTTAATTTGATCTAATACTCTAGAAACTGAATACATTCTTTTGCTGTTTTTATGTTGGTTTTGATAAAAAAAAATGCAGTATTCTATTTATAAAGGCACATTATCTTGGCTTGAAGATAATGATTTTCAATATGTAGCACTAAGAATTCATATTGATGCCAAGGAAGCAAACTTAATAAAACATCAGTTTAGTTCAGCTTTGGCTGCAAGATTATTATAATGTTCTGTTTCAGTAACTATTGGAAAATACCAAATTATATTATTTCATTTTTTTCAGCAAATATTTGAGTTTCTGCTCTGGGCATGCTCTTGCTATGTGTTAAGGATACAAAAATTAATGAAGCATATGCCATAGTGTAGTCTCACACACACACACACAAGCACACATGTGTATATATATACACACACACACACACAGAGAAGATTATTTTACATTACAATGTAAAGAGTAGAATTGTAAACTTATGCCAGAGAATTATGGGAGCCCTGGAGAGGGGTACTTTATCCAGCTGGGAGTCATATGGAAGGCTTACTGATAGAGAATCTTGAATGAGATATTTAAGGATGAGTATGGGCAATCAAAGAAATGAGGATGGAGAGTGAGAAGATCATTCCAGAAGGAGGGAATAATATAAATAAAGGGATAAGTAGAGTATTATTTTAGCAATAATATAATTATTAAGTACTAGAGGCCCGATGCACAAAATTCATGCAAGAGTGGGCCTTCCTTTCTCTGGCTACCGGCACCGGCTTCCCTCTGGCAACCCGGATCTGGGCTTCCCTTGCAGCCCTGGCTTCATCCGAAAGGTTGTCCAGAAGGATGTCTGGTCTAATTAGCATATTATGCTTTTATTATTATAGATTATGTGTTTAATATTATTATGTGCTAGTCACTATACCAAAGGTTTATATGGATTCTCTAAATTTATCCCTTAAAACAACCTTTAGAGATTAAATGCAGTTTTTATCACTATTTTGCATGTGAGTAATGCAAAGTTAGAGTCCAAATGTAGGAAAGCTGTGATTCAAAAGCAGGCAGCCTCACTCCAGAATTCTTGCTATACAACCTTGAACTCTGGATTGGGCCCCTCCTGATAATTCAGAACTGCTATAAACTACTCCCAGGGAATGATACCCAGACAATTGGGCGGTAGACCCACCGCAAGGGTTCTTGGGAATTTTTAAGGTCAACACTGAATATTCAAGTATAACCAAAAACAGTTTGTCTTTTTATAATGTATAGTGCTAAAATGTAATATATTTTTCATCCATTGGAAAGGTTGGCATATCTCCTTCTAGTGCTGAATATTTACATATAGCCATTCCATCTTCTTTTGACAGGGTTAGGATTGCATTCATGTACAGCATATAAGAGAGCTAAATATTGAGTTTCTTCCAGTTCTAGAAAGTTGTGTTCACACCATGTTCTTTCGTCTGAAGTATTTGATATCATACTTCTAATTGTGACTTCTGTTCTGCAGATTATCAAAAAGATTCAAAGTTCTGGATCTCAGTAAGTGTAATTCCTAGAACCATGCACAGAGCAACTCTCTATTTCAATTTCATCTCTGCAGGTGAATTTCCAATTTAGAGTACTTCTCTTAAGAAAGACTTAATATTAATGATTAGCTTCATAGTACCCTTCATTTTTACAAAAGCGGATCTCGTTAGGTGCCTATAATACAACCACATGGGAATACTAACTGTTTACTTGAAAAAGCCTCTTTTAGTCCATAGTAAAATAGCCTAAGAAGGAATTCTTTTTTTTTAAAAAAATATATATCTTTATTGATTTTAGAGAGGAAGGGAGAGGGAGGGAGAGATAGAAACATCAATGATGAGAGAGAATCATTGATTGGCTGCCTCCTGCACGCCCCACACTGGGGATCGAGCCCGCAACCCAGGCATGTGCCCTTGGCCAGAATCAAACCCGGGACCCTTCAGTCCGCAGGCCGACGCTCTACTCACTGAGCCAAACCAGCTAGGGCAAGAAGGAATTCTTTATAACCATTCTGATGATCTGAGTGTGCTCATCTCATAAGTTTGGAAGAATACTTTAAATGTAATACTGTTCTACACGTAGTCCCTGAGAGAAGCAGTTTTTGAATGCTTACGAAAAGGAAGAATCAAAATATTTGAGGTAATCTTTGGAACTGTTGGCTAGGGTGAAAGAAACCAGAGCCAGATTGGAAACGAGACATCAATAAAAAGAAGGGAAGAATGAACAATTAGAATGCCCAAACATTAAACCTTTTATTCAGTTAGCAATTATTTTCTAAGAATATTTTAAGCAGTTGGTTTTTAAGAATTGCAATTTTGATGATGAGATATGGTTCTATTGATCTTTTTATTAGTTGAAAGCTCTGACTTGACATATATATTTTCATCATTCCTCTTAAAAATCAGATTATTTTAAAAGAACTTCTCTATATCAATGTTATTTTTCAGAAACACTTATCTTTTAAATTTTTCTACTTATGGCTCTTTTATGAGTAGCTATCATTTCTAATGGAGTTTGAAGTCCCCTGGTTTCTCACCAAAATACTTTTGGGACTTTTTAATATTTGTAGGTTCTGCTGGTTAAGAATCATTGCAAACAACATTAACTTTTTATTTTTAAATTAATGCTCTTTTAAAGTATGTTGATCCATGAAAATAAAGTTCAGCATTGTCCAGGAGAACTTTCTAGGATGATGGAAATGTTCTACATCTGTTGTGTTTAATGGACTAGCCACTAGCTACATGTGGCTATTGAGCACTTGGAATGTGGTTAGAGTGACCGAGGAGGAATTCAACTGTTAATGTTATTTAATTATTTAAAATTTAAATAGTCACACATGACTAGTAGCTACCTTGTTGGATAGAGCAGTTCTAGTTACTATAACTGCTTGGCTAGTTAATTTCATTGTAAAATTGGAACAATCGCTGAAAAGGGAACTTAGAGTACCCTAACCATGTCCCTGTGCTATGGTGGTTTTGAAAACAAAAATAATAAAGCATCACATTGAGAACAACCAGAAATATTAAACATACCAGCCCGCTGACTAAACTCTTCTGGCCACTTCATTCTTCAGTGCAGCTATTTAGTGATTGATGAGATCATGATTTTAAATTGCATGTGCAGTGTGATTTGGATGATGGATGACTGAGATTACTTCCTTATCCAGCTTATACATGTCTGGTGCTCCTGCTCATAATCTCTAAAAATAAGTGTTGAGAACCAGTCACAGAAAGTTTTATAAGATGAGGACATTGATCTAAGCTGTTCTTTTAGTTTCTGCTTTAATGGTTTCAAAACAGCATTTGTTCGGAAAAATCAGGAAATGTTTTTCTCAAAGCCTCACAGAGAATTAAGATCCACTTTTAAAAAATTATTTTATTGTTTAAGGTATTACAGATAGTAGTACATATGTCTCCTTTTTTTTTCCCCATTGACCTCCCCCCCAGCCTTCCCTAACGCCTGGCACTCGCCCTAACCCCTGCCCCCTGCCCCCTGCCCCCTGCCCCCTGCCCCAGTGTCTTGCCTCTGTTGGTTGTGCTTATATGCATGCATACAAGTCCTTCGGTTGATCTCTTACTCCCCCCAACCCTCCCCTGCCTTCCCGCTGTAGTTTGACAGTCTGTTCGATGCTTCTTTGCCTCTATTTTCTTTCAACAGTTTATACTGTTCTTTATATTCCACAAATGAGTGCCACTTTTATTCTGCTCACGTAAGTTAATAATAATTGAGCACTACTTTAGAAAGTGTAGCTCTTAAGCTATATCTGATATAACGATGGGCTCTTGATGAATCACTCATGGGAATGAAAGTATTGAGGACAGATTCATTGCTTGATGCAATATGTATCATTCCTATTTGTTATCGTTTGGTTCCGGTTTGTCTTGTTTCCTTAGTGATACCATGAAAGAAAAACAGGCTAATGACATTCACCAACATAAATAAATGAGCTACAATTAGTGAGTTAAGAGCTTGATAAGGACAGAGTTTGTCAGAGCTATCTCACTGGCACCAGCGTGTGTGTGTGTGTGTGTGTGTGTGTGTGTGTGTGTGTGTGTATTAAAATGTTTGCAAGTGAAAGTTATCCTGAATATCTGAAGCTTTCACTGCTTTGTTCTTGTAATGATATTCACATATTAAAACATCACTTTGATTCAGCTATTAATAAGAGAAAACCTGAAATAAAAATGACTTGAAAAAGAGAGAAATTTCTTTATTTCTCCAATAAATAGAGCATTCTGGAGCAGTGTTGGCTATTTATTCAACGGAGAAACAATTGTTTTGTCAAGTTCGCCACAAAATTCAACACATGGCTCCTACCTTATGGTCAAGATGGCTAACTGAACTCTAGATGCCACATCTGCATTCCAGGCAATTAGAAGGAAAGGCAAAAGGGGCAGAGTTTTACGCTTTGTGTCTTTGAAGAGATTTCTCAGTAGTTTGCACACAATAACTTTGTTAACAAGCCTGCATATGGCCAGGCTTACCTATGAGGTCACCAATCCAGGGGGTTTTGTAAGAGGAGATGAAACATGCGTGTCCCAAGATTAAGATTTCCTTTTGAAGAAGAATTTTGAACTAGTTTGACTTTGTCTGATTTATGGTAATGGAGACGGTTATTTTGGCTGTTATACACAAAGCTCTGCAAGTACAAATACATACGGTAACTTGCCAAGGATGTACTGGTATACCTGGGTTGCAGCAAAGTTGGCAATATGAATGAGCAATGTAAAGGAGTTGATCCCATTGATTGGAACAATGAGGACAGACCTTAATACAAATATACATAATAAGGGACACATTCTTTTAAACAATTTCGAAAACATTATCTTCACTAGATTGACTTAGAATGGACTAATTCATTTTAGTTGATATTTATAATTCCTATTTAAAATATTTATTTTTATTGTTGAAAGCCCCCCCCCCCGCCCCCCTTGAATCCTTCCACCCCACAACTACCCCTCCCAGGCCTTCACCATTCTGTTGTATCCAGAAAATAAGAGGCAGGTAATAAAGAAAATTCAAACTCACAATGAACTCCTCACAACAAGTAGATGAAAGAACTAAGTGGTATTTCCATAAGATTGAATCATAGAGAGCCTCGAGTACTTGATTTGTATTCGGATTGCTGATTTGACAGAAAGACTTAGAGAATAAACTAAGAACATCTGGATTGTTATTTAATAATACTATTATATGTTGTTTTAATCTTAGTATTATCAAAAGCCTATTGTTTATGTTCACAATATATTATGAACATGGATATTACTCAGAGAAGATAAACACAGACTGGTAAACATATGCTAAAGCTATATATTTTTGGTATTGTTTTATAGTTACTGATGCATTGTAAAATATTGTCATAAGTTGAAAAAAACTAATTATAGTTACAGTGAAAGTCTTTATCACAGTGGTTCTCAACCTTGGCTGCACATTAGAATCACCTGGGAATCTTTTTAAAATCCTGATTTCTGGGCCTCATCCTCCGGAAATTCTGTTTCTTTGTTATGGGGTGGGGCCACAACATTAGTAACAAAGAAACAGAATTTCCGGAGGATGAGGCCCAGAAATCAGGATTTTAAAAAGATTCCCAGGTGATTCTAATGTGCAGCCAAGGTTAAGAACCACTGCTTTGTCATATAGAAACTTAACTAACAACTGATCTTCCCCGTATACTCCAAGTTCACTAAAATTCTGATATAGATCACCTTTACATTGAGCACAGTAGACCCATTGTCTATGGCCAACATTACTGTAAGGGAGCTCATGAAAATGGTTTAATTACTTTCAAATAAGAAAAAAGGAACTGTTAGGTCAAAAAATTTAATACATATTATTAACATATTCATATTTATACTTATACGGTTCTAAAAATTATTTTTAAACCTTTTAAGGGATGAGGAAGTCCACAAGGCAGAAACCCCTAGGGCTTTGAAAGTTACATCATAACCCAGGATAGACAAATAAGAGTCTGAAGAAATACCTTCATTCAGCATAATGAATTGTGATAACAAACAAGAACACATAACAGACATTAAATAAAAATTCCTTAATATTAATTATCTATCGAATGATGTTGTATTTTACATAGACCAACTCATTTAATCCTTACAACAAGCTTCTGAGGCAAGTGATAATACTATTACAATCATTCCCAGTTTATGTAGTCCCTGCCATTCCTCACCTGTAGGCTATGCCATGGTGATAACTGCTCTGAACAGCAAACCTGAAAAATGCTGCAACCATTGCATTATTATCTCCTCAGTAAAGCAATGAAGCAGAATTAGTCATCAGGTGAATGTTGAATATTTCCTTTTCCACTTACCCAAGATCTACATATTTTTGGTGTATTGCCGTCCAAAAGCTTTTTAACAGGCTTTAAAGGTGGGTGTTTTTTGTTTTATTTTTTTAATGAAATGTTAGAATTTTTTCTGCCAACTTATTAAATCTTGGCTTTGCTTACTTTGTAAATAAGTATTATCGAATTCGCCACCATGTTGGGGCCAATTCCATGGCAGCGCAGTTTCTTCAGAGGAATAAAATATGGCAACCTCTAAAAGTTTACCATTGCATTGCTGTCTTTGCTGGGTATAGTATTTGAGTTTTTTTTAACTTAAAATGTTTGCTCAAGCTATGCAAACAAAGGTAGCGTGTGTATAACCTAAAATTCAAATAAAGAGCAAGTGGAATGTATCTTTAATTAATTAACAAAAATGACCAAAATATGTGCTGCCTCCATATATGTCATAACTCCCAAAGGCTTCCTAAAATAGAGAGAGAACATGGAGGACCGAAACAGGTAACCAGATGACTACAGTATTTTTATCAAAATTCGGATTTGCTAGAATCATGTGTCTAATTTCAGTATCTTTGCATTATGGATCTCATGTCCAAATACAGCTTTAGGTTTCTTGGTAGAAGTTAGAACAACAAACTGCACTTAAGTTAATATTTTGATATGTTGCTATAAGGTTAAGTCTATCTCAGACATTTATATATGACATACATAAGGTTATATCTATCTTATACCTTTATATATGACATATATGATATAGAGAACTATTTACCTAATTCTTTCACAATAATCACTATCACTAGGTGAAGACCACTAAAATTTCAAACCAGTTCTCTAAAAAATTTGTCTAGCATTATTACTATAATACAATGAGTCAATAATTGCATATACTATGTACTCTAATTAATATTAATGCACTAAACATATTATTATCAAAGGGTCTTAAAATGTTTTATTTTTACATGTGGCTGAAATTTTTGAACCTAAAAGGGTGACATAAAAACTGCTTATTAATATTTTTTTCTGCCAGAGAATATTTCTTCTTATTAGAACTAATACACAAACTGTATTAAAATATTTTTTAGTTTGTGATCTTATCTGGAATGCCACCTGTAACTATCCCAGGAGCACAGCCAGTTTATCAGAATGAATCATAAATTTGGAGAGCTTCAGCACACCTAGGCTAATACTCTTACTTTATAATATGAAAAAAACGAGATGTGTAAAGGTGAAGCAATCTTTACAAGGTCACACAACTATTTAGAGGCAGAGATGGAGGACAAGTACAAAGAAATTATTGAGACCTCCATCGCCTCACTCCCACCCTTTATAATTCCTGCTGTTTCTGGTGCTTCATGCCATACAATTCAAAGTTCTATTGCTAATAAATTTGACTTTGTTTGACAGACATTTGTTATAAAGCAGGTGAGGTCCCTATCAGGGCCTATCAAGGCAGGTTTGGGTTGATTGGGGCCAGCTACCCAGGGGGAGGGACCCTGGGAGGTTGGCTGTGGGAGCGCACTGACCACCAGGAGGCAGCTCCTGCATTGAGTGTCTGCCCCCTGGTGGTCAGTGCATATCATAGCAACCAGTTGACCCGGTCTTTTGGTCAACCAGTTGTAACAATTGCTTACGCTTTTATATATATACTAGGGGCCCGGTGCACGAAATTCGTGCACTGGGTGTGTGTGGGGGGGAGTGTCCCTCAGTCCAGCCTGCCCCCTCTCACATACTGGGAGCCCTCAGGCGTTGACCCCCATCACCCTCCAATCGCAGGATTGGCCCCTTGCCCAGGCCTGACGCCTCTGACAGAGGTGTCAGGCTTGGACAGGGGACCCCCATATCCCCCCAATCACTGGCTCTGGCCCCCGCCCAGGCCTGAGGCCTCTGGCCCAGGAATCATGCCCGGGCAGGGGACCCCCATCTCCCTCTGATCGCTTGCTCCACGCCCCGCCCAAGCCTGACGCCTCTGACCCAGGCTTCAGGCCTGGGCAAGGGGACCATCATATCCCCCCAATCCCCGGCTCCACCCCCGCCCAGGCCTGATGCCTCGGCCAGAGGAGTTGACCCTCATCACCCTCCGATCACCAATCACCGGATCGGCCCCTTGACCAGGACTGAGGCCTCTGGCCTAGGTGTCCGGCCCGGGCAGGGGACCCCCAGCTCCCGGGACTGCCAGCTTCGACCGTGCCCAGCTCCCATCGCTGGCTCCACCCCTACTTCCTGCTATCACTGGCCAGGGCGGCAAAGGCGCCTGATTCTCCGATCATGGCTGGGGGGCAGGGCAAAGGCGGCCCCAGGGCCGCCTTTGCCCTGCCCCCCAGCTCTTAGCTCCCCCCTGGGTTTCCGATCACTGTCAGTGGCAGGGGGCTTCTTCCTGCTTTCCCTTTCACCTCCCTGCATTGTGCCTACATATGCAAATTAGCCGCCATCTTGTTGGCAGTTAACTGCCAATCTTAGTTGGCAGTTAACTGTCAATCATAGTTGGCAGTTAACTGCCAATCATAGTTGGCAGTTAATTTGCATATAGCCCTGATTAGCCAATGAAAAGGGTATCGTCGTACGCCAATTACCATTTTTCTCTTTTATTAGATAGGATACTAGAGGCCTGGTGCATGGAAATTCGTGCACTTGGCGGGGGGTCCCTCAGCCCAGCCTGCCCCTTTCCACAGTCTGGGAGCCCTCAGGGGATGTCCTACTGATGGTTTAGGCTCGCTCCTGGAGCAGGCCTAAGCCGCAGTCTGGCCTCTCTCTGTGGGAGGCAACTGGGCTTATCAGGGGAAGGCGCTGCCCCCATCACCCCGCCGCTACTGTGGCAGCTGCAAGGCCTGGACCCTGGACCTCACAGCTGCCGGGGCTCATGCTGTCTGAGCCCATGGCTGCCTGAGCCCCGGGCCTTGCAGCCGCTGTGGCTTTGTCCAGATGGACGTCCGGAAGACATCCACCCTAATTAGCATGTTACCCTTTTATTAGTATAGATAGATGTGCTTTCCTATAAATGTATCATCTTAAGTCATTTTTAGCATACAAAGTATAATAATAAAAAAAGAGTTTGCTTATTACTTCTCAGTAGTTTGCCAAATTCAAAGTTTTGATGTTGTCAGAATTAGGAGATATTCCTTTTAAACTCTAACCACTCTTTGGACAATTGAAAAATAACTATTTTTATGGAAATTCATCCCAAGCAGGAGAAAATAAGTTTAGTGTCTGCCTTCTTAAGCATCTTTATATGGGTGAGTTAGAGATGGTATCTTTCTGCTCTCATTTTGAATACACACACACACACACACACACACACACACACATACACACCTCCATCTTCTGTGTGTCAGTGTTTCTTTTAAAATAATGCTGGCACAAATGAATAACTGTAAAAAAAAAAAAACAAACCCCACAAAAACAAACTGATCTGATCAAGAAAAGCACCATGGGATCCTCTTTTGTCTCAGGGTCGTTGAGAGGATTAAATATCATAATACATGTAAAGCACTTAGCCAAATGCCTGTCACAGAGTACGAACTCAATTACTGTTATTAATTGTGATCGCAATGATTCCTTAGCAGTTTGGTTAATAAGGCTGTTTTCACATGACACCTAAAGGTATGCTGAAGCAACTATGCCAAATTATACTTGCACCAGCATTAAAGGAGAATGCCCATTTCATCTGTTACTACCCATCAGCATCCATGTGCACTGCTGCTGCCCAGCCTTCTTTTTACACTTCTGCTATGCAGTAAAACAGACAGTAAATCCATTTACTCGTAGCAGAAATAGAAGGAATAATGATTCTAACATATGCGTAAGTAGGAGAAGTTCCACATTTTGAAACAAAATAATACAGCACAGAGGAAGGATAATGGCTTTTAGAATGATGGTTATTGAGACAATTCTCTTAATTATGTAAAGAACAAAGTGAATTACACCTGCTTTTTGTCTTTGTTTCTGTTTTGCTTTTCTTGGTAAGAGTCCATGTGGATGGAGACCTACAACAGTGTTCTCCAAGTGTGGTCCCCAGGCCGGCAGCATTGGCATCACCTGGGAACTTGTTAGAAATGCTGAGTCATGCCCTAACAGGTTTGGCTCAGCAGATAGAGCATCAGCCTGTGGACTGAAGGGTCCCAAGTTCAATTCCAGTCAAGGGCATGTACCTTTGTTGTGGGCACATCCCCAGTAGAGGTTGTGCAGGAGGCAGCTGATCGATGTTTCTCTCATAGATGTTTCTAACTCTCTATCCCTCTCCCTTCCTTTCTGTAAAAAATCAATAAAATATATTTAAAAAAAAAGAAAAAGAAATGCTGAGTCACTTGCCCCACCCCAGACAGTTAATGTGGAGAACCACTAATGTATAGATTGGCCTATCTCAATCTCTTCTTCCTTTCCTTCTCTTCCCTGCCACCCTTTTCTCCCGTTCTCCTTCCATCCCCCTCTCTATTTCTCCATCTTTCCCTTTCTGCTTCTCCTGTCCTCCCTCTACTGTGAATTGGTGTTTAACGCTGGTCATTGCATTCTTGTTAAACTGGAGAGGTTGACTAATTTGACTCAAATACTGAGTTGATTATTGTAAGAGCCTCTATGGGAGTGCATGCCTCCTCGCCTTCAGCTGGTCTTCTTTTCACGGCGTTGCAGTCTGCTAATAGGTGGAGATGCTCTTGAAGAATCCTTCTATTGTCAGGGCCCTTGGGAACACTGTCTCTCTGAATAGAATAGAATTTCAAAGCCTACTGATTTAATCTTTCATGCCTAAAATCCAGGCGCTGTGTTGTATTCTAGGTGAAAGATTGCAATTTCTTTATTATTAAAGGAAGAATTGTGTCTTCCTCGCTATAATTAGTTACATCAGCCTTCACATCAAAAAGATAGTAATTTTCTGAACCAGCGTTTGAAAAGTAGCAAGAAAATAATTTCACAAGTGTCTTTTTCACGAACATGAAAATTATGAGGCTGAAGATTCACATTATTTCGTTGAAAATGTGTCCAAGTTAAACCAGACATAAATTCATATTTTTTCCTATCTTCTATTTTTCTTGTGGTCCTTACAATGTTGCTGTGACATTTTTTTCTCATCCTGAAGGCTTCATGAGGAGATGGCTAGATCTGAGATAAAGTAAAAAAAAAGTAGACAACCTATAATAAGGGAAATAAAGCCGATGACATATCTTCAACCCAGAGACAGTGAGGGATTTTTTCTTGCATCTTAATGAAGCGATGAGAAAGCCTTACCTGGTCTTCTGCTTCCCACTTCAGTCTCCTTTCCACTCAACCGTGAGCTCTTTTTTGCTCAAGACACAGTTCCACCTACATTTTCCTTCTCAAAATCCTCAGTGACTTTGCAGAGTCTGTCCTCATCACTCTATTCTCAAACCTCCAAAATATTTCCTCCATAGATTTATCTATCTAAATTCCATGCTTGTCTGTTGTAACTATAGGCCAGGCTTCCCTGGAGGCATCTGCACTAGTAAAAGAAATATAAGCTGTTAGTAATAAACTTCATTATGGCTAACTTAATTTTGATTCTTTGAGTAGGGTCTTAAATTATGAATTTTAATGCTTTCTGATGGCAATCCCGTTTGTAAGACTATTCAAACTTTCCTGGCTTTCACCTTTGGCAGGGTTCTTAGCATCTATGAGAATGGTACTAACTGTAATATGTGGACAAAATGCTTTTATTATTATTTTTAAAAAATCTTTATTGTTGAAAGTATCACATATGTCCCCTTTTCCCCCCTATTGACCTCTTCTAGTCCCCTCTACCCCCCCAGCCGAGGCCTTTACCACCCTATTATCTGTAATGCATACATGCATACAAGTTCTTTGTTTGATGTCTTTCCACCACCACCCCCCCTCCACTCCAGCTTCCCTGCCTTCACTCTGAGATCTGGCACTCTGTTCCATGCTTCTGTGTCTCTGGATCTATTTTGTTCATCAGTTGACTTTGTTCATTAGATTCCATATATGAGTGGGATCATGTGATACTAGTATTTCCCTGACTTGCTTATTTTGCTTAGCATAATACTCTCCAGGTCTATCCATCCTGTCTTAAAGGGTAAGAGATGTTTCTTTTTTACAGCTGCATAGTATTCCATGGTATAAATGTACCACAGCTTTTTTATCCACTCATCTACTGATGGGCACTTGGACGGTTTACACATCTTCGCTATTGTAAATTGTGCTTCTATTAACATAGGGATGTATACATTCTTTCTGATTGGAGTTTTGGGTTTCTTAGGCTATATTCCTAGAAGTGGGATCACTGGGCCAAATGGCAGTTCCATCTTTAATTTTTTGAGGAAACTCCATACTGATCTCCACAGTGGCTGCACCAGTTTGCATTTCCACCAGCTGTGCACTAGGGTTCCCTTTCTTCCAAATCCTTGCCAGCACTTGGTATTTGTTGAATTGTTGATGATGCCATTCTGACAGGTGTGAGGTGATAACTTATTGTCATTTGAATTTGCATCTCTCTGGTGATCAGTGACTTAGAGCATTTTTTTATATGTCGCTTGGTCATCTGTATGTCCACTTTGGAGGGATGTCTGTTCAGGTGCTTTGCCCATTTTTTATTGGATTATTTGTCTTCCTTTATTAACTTGCATGTGTTCCTTATATGTTTTGGATATTAACCCCTTATCAGATGTGTCACTGCCAAATATATTCTCCCATAGAGTGGGCTCCCTATTCACTTTGTTGATGGTTTCTTTTGCTATGCAGGAGTTTTTTATTTTTATGTAGTCCCGTTTGTTTATTTTCTCCTTAGTTTCCTTTGCCCTAGGAGATCTATCTGTAAACATGCTGCAATGAGAGATGTCTGAGATTTTGCTGCCTATGGTTTCTTCTAGGATTTTTATGGTTTCACAACTTACATTTAAGTTTTTTTTATCTATTTTGAGTACATTCTTGTGTATGGTGTAAGTTGGTGGTCTATTTCTTTCTTTCTTTCTTTCTTTTTTTTGCATGTATCTGGCCACTTTTCCCAACACTGTTTATTGAAGAGACTGCCTTGACTCCTTTGTATGCTCTTACTTCCTTTGTCAAATATTAATTGAGAATAATGACTTGGGTTGATTTCTGGGGTATCTGTTTCCATTGATCTATATGCCTGCTCTTGTGCCAGTACCAGGCTATTTTGTGACAGTGGCTTTGTTGTATAACCTGATATCTGGTATTGTGATTCCTCCAATTTTGTTCTGCTTTCTTAAAGATTGCTGTGGCTATTCGGGTTTTTGTTGTTGTTGTTGTTCCATATAAATTTTTGGAGTATTTGTTCTAGATCTGTGACATATGCCATTGGTATTTTAATAGGGATTGCATTGAATATATAGATTGCTTTGGGCAATATGGACATTTTGATGATGCTAATTCAACCAATCCATGAACATTGATTATTCTTCCACTTGTTTATATCTTCCTCTGTCTCTTTTTTCAATGTCCTGTAGTTTTCTGAGTACAGGTCTTTTACCTCGTTGATTAAGTTTATTCCTAAGTATTTTAATTTTTTGTTGCAATGGTAAATGGGATTGTTTGTTTAGTTTCTCTGAGAATTCATTTTTGGTGTTTAAAAATGCCATTGATTTCTGGGTGTTAATTTTGTATCCTGCTATATTACCAAATTCATTTATTAAATCTAGCTGCATTGCAAGAAATGCTAAAGAGACTGCAGTAATGAGAAGAAGAAATATATAGAGAAAAACAGGCATAAAGAATTAAAATGGCAATAAAAATTACCTATCAATAAAATAGATTAAGTACTCCAATCAAAAGACAGAGTAGCTGAATGGATACGAAAACATGACCCAATTATATGCTGTCTACAAGAGACCCATTTCAGAACAAAAGACTCACACAGGATGAGAGTGAAGGGATTGAAAACAATTTTCATGCAAATGGAAATAAATTAATAAAATCTTGGGTAGCAATACTCATATCTGACAAAATAGACTTCAAAATGAAGGCCATCATTACATAGTACTAAAGGGATCAATGCAACAAGAGGATATAACCCTGGTAAACACATATGCACCCAATATAGGAACACTTAAATATCTAAAAAAACCTTCTTGAAGACTTTAAGGGTGAGATCAACAGCAACACAGTCATCGTTGGGGACTTTAATAGCCTGCTGACTTCATTGAATAGATCTTCTAGACAAGAAATTAACAAGGAAACAGTGACTCTAAATGACACACTGGATCAGATAGATTTCATTGACATTTATAGAAAATTTCATCCAAAAACTTCAGAATATACATTCCTCTCAAGTGCATATAGGTCGTTCTCAAAGATAGACCACATGTTAGGATACAGAGCAATTCTCTACAAGTTTGATAATTGAAATCTTTTCAAGTATCTTCTCAGATCACAATGGAATGAAATTAGAAATAGATATAGTAAAAACACTCAAAAAAATTCATACACATGGAAGCTCAATAGCATGTTATTAAACAATGGATGGGTTATCAATGAGATCAAGAAAGAAATAAGAAATCCATGGAAGCAAATGAAATTGAACACAAAATAACCCAACATTTATGGGACACAGCAAAAGTAGTCCTGGGAAGTTCATAGCACTAAAGGACTACCTCAAAAAACAAGAACAATTAATAATAAACTTTTTAACCCTACATCTTAAAGAATTATAAAAGGAAAAAGAAAAGCCCAGAGTAAGTAGAAGGCTGGAGATAATTAAGATTAGAGCAGAAATAAATGACATAGAGACTAAAAACACAAAGTGGGAATAGAGGGGTGATACCTCAACATTTTAAAAGCCACGTATGACAAACCTACAACAAACATCATACTCAATGGGCAAAAATTAAATAATTTCCCCTAAGAATAGGAACAAGACAGGGATGTCCGCTTCACCATTCTTATTCAACATAGTACTGAAAGTTCTAGCCAGCCACAGTGATCAGACAAGAAGAAGAAATAAAAGGCATCCAAATTGGAAAAGAGGAGGTAAAACTGTCCTTATTTACAGATTATATGATATTGAATAGAAAACCCTAAAGACTCCACCACGAAACTACCAGATTTAATAAATGAATTTGACAGAATGCTTTTAGAGTTGTTTGAGGATGGCTAGCACACAGTGAGCCCAAGTTGATCCTCTGCAAAGAATTTAGTGGCATTTCCATTAGTGTTTGAAATCTGGTGTTGCTTTATGGTCTGTTTTCAATGCCTTCTCTTCCATAAAATACCATGTAGGCATTGCCTAACAAAATTTACAGATCTTTTATGACCAGCCTTCACTCTATTTGTTGATATTCAACTATGCTCTTTTATCAAACACAACCATGATTTGTTTTTGTTTTTGTTTTTTTAATTAAATCTTTATTGTTCAGATTATTACATTTGTTCCTTTTTTTTTCCCCCCATAACTCCCCTCCTCCAAGTTCCTGCCCCACCCTCCGCCCTCACTCCCCACCCACTGTCCTCATCCATAGGTGCACGATTTTTGTCCAGTCTCTTCCCACATCTCCCACACCCCTTTCCCCCCCAAGAATAGTCAGTCCATTCCCTTTCTATGTCCCTGATTCTATTATAATCAACAGTTCATTCTGTTCATCAGATTATTTATTCACTTGATTCTTAGATTCACTTGTTGATAGATGCATATTTGTTGTTCATAATTTGTATCTTTACCTTTTTCTTCCTCTTCCTCTTCTTAAAGGATACCTTTCAGCATTTCATATAATCCTGGTTTGGTGGTGATGAACTCCTTTAGCTTTTCCTTATCTGTGAAGCTCTTTATCTGACCTTCAATTCTGAATGATAGCTTTGCTGGATAAAGTAATCTTGGTTGTAGGTTCTTGCTATTCATCACTTTGAATATTTCTTGCCACTCCCTTCTGGCCTGCAAAGTTTCTGTTGAGAAATCAGCTGACAGTCGTATGGGTATTCCCTTGTAGGTAACTGAGTTTCTTTCTCTTGCTGTTTTTAAGATTCTCTCTTTATCTTTTGATCTTGGCATTTTAATTATGATGTGTCTTGGTGTGGTCCTCTTTGGATTCCTTTTGTTTGGGGTTCTCCGCGCTTCTTGGACCTGTAAGTCCATTTCTTTCACCAGGTGGGGGAAGTTTTCTGTCATTATTTCTCCGAATAGGTTTTCAATATCTTGCTCTCTCTCATCTTCTGGCACCCCTATAATTCTGATGTTGGTACGCTTGAAGCTGTCCCAGAGGCTCCTTACACTATCCTCGCATTTTTGGATTCTTTTTTCATTTTGCTTTTCCAGTTGGATGTTTTTTGCTTCCTCGCATTTCAAATCATTGACTTGATTCTTGCGCTCCTCTGGTCTGCTGTCGGGCGTCTGTATAATATTCGTTATTTCAGTCCGTGTATGCTTAATTTCTAGTTGGTTCCCCAATATAAGATCGAGGGTCTTATTAGTTTTCGTGTAGATCTCATTAAGTTTATCGGCAGCTTCTAAACAGTTCTTGAGAGACCTTAAAAGTGTGGTTCTGAACTCTATTTCTTCCATTGACAATTTTGTCCTGTTTCTTTGTCTCCGCATTTTGTTATGCTTCCTTGGTGCACCCCCTAGTGGTCTTTGTTTGCAGTCTTATAGATAAATCTTGATTGTTGTAGCTAATCCCAGGGAGGGTTTGACCTCCAGGCCAAGTGGCTATGAGAATCAGCCGTGTCAGCAGTGAGGAGAATTTCTGTCCCCTAGGGAGGTGCTAATCTAGCCTTTGCCTGAGGCTATCTGGCAAATGCCTCTGTGCAGGGCTTGGGCAGGGCGGGTCGAACAGGATCAACAGGGTGGGCCGGAGAGAGCAGTTATGGCGGCTCTCAGTCCTGTCCCCAGGGGCTCTGCCTCTCTGAGTCCCAGCACCCGCTGCAAAGCTGGGAGAGAAAGCTGCACTCGCTCTGACCGAAGCCAGACAGTCCTGCTTCTCCCTTTGAGTCTGGGTCCCTAAAGACTCGCCTGTATCTGGAGCTCAGAGTCTGTGACTCCCTCCCGATTGAAAACGCCAACCGCGCCCTCCGCTGCCAGCCCGTTCCGCGCACTCCGCACCTCAGAATTTGACTTCAGCACTGCGCCTCCTCTGAGTGTCCGTATGGGTTTCTCTTTCCTCCTAGTTGTAGGACTTCCACTCAGCCAGCGTTCCTGTGGTTCTGGGTGATGTCCGTTCCGTGTTTTAGTTTCACTTTTGAAGTAGTTGTTCAAAGCAGCAAACTCCGGCGTTAACCTATGCCGCCATCTTGGTTCTCCAACCATGATTTTTAATTGAAGTTTAATATTTTTGAATGGTTTAGTCACTGTTTTTAGCTCTTTATGGTGCCTTACTTGTCTTTAAGAAACATCCAATAATAGTTGATGGATTGCGTTTTAAATTTTAAAAATTTGAACAGAAAATAGGCACGTTTAGAAGACAGTGAAACAAACCAGTTATAATATTACAAAAAAAGACTTGTCACACTATTATATAAATTATATTTAAGATAAGTTTATTAGTTATATTTTTCCTACCATCTTAAGAAATAGATGTATTTTTAAAATGTATCCCCCACTTTATGAGGCATGTTCTTCATCAACTAATAACTGCCAAGTTGCTCAAAAGACTCCCCTATGAAATTCCATGTTTATATCTATGTATGTGTATGTCTGGAAGGGCTGTTGAAGTGTAAAGAACTTTTATACATGTTAACTTTTATATCTACATATTTTATCTCTCCTTTAATCCACATATTGTTTATTTCCAATAACTTAAAAATATGACAAATCATGGAAAATCCTCATAGGTAGCACAGACAGGGAAAAGTAGAGAAAAATCTAGGAGTAGGAGAAGGCAGAGAAATAGAGACCTGTGCACTCTAGCAATCCAGGACCCCTCGGGGGATGTCGGAGAGCCAGTTTCGGCCCAATCCCGCAGGCCAGGCCAAGGGACCCCACTGATGTACAAATTTGTAACCGGGCCTCTAGTGAAATAATATGCTGTAATATATAAGCCATTCTACAAAATCATTAGATATATCTCTAGCTGAATTTCAAAATGAATTAGGCAAAATGTTTCTAGTCATTTCTAAGTGACAGGAACTATACAGAAATATTAATTAACACCCTTAATGAAAGTCCTGGTTAAAACAATATTTGTTAATGGCTGGTAAGAAATACATATTTTCACAATAGCTGAAATGGATGTTTATTATTATTATTAAAATAAATGTGCTAAATATTCATTACTTATATAATTGACTAAAAATTATTTTAGGGGGTTGAAATTACCTAACTGCATATTAATACAATTGAATTTTTTAATTCAAGGGAATATTAGTAATTTACAAATAATATCAGTAACAGAATTAATGAAATATGACCCTGGCTCAGCTGGTTGGAGCATCATCCAGCACACCAAAAAGGTGACTAGTTTGATTCGCCATCAGAGTACATACCCAGGTTTCAGGTTTGATCCCTGATTGGGGTTCCTGCGGGAGACAATTGATCGATCTCTTTCTTTCCTTCTCTCCTCTTTCAAATCAATAAAAAAATTTAATGAAACATGTATTTACGGAGTAGCCCCAGAATCTTGCACTGTAGTCTCCCAAACTTGGCAAAAGATATTTATTCTTAGGGGAAATCAAACTGCATTTTAAATAGTGAAAAAGAAAGAATATTCAGACCTAACTCAAATTTGATCACTCTGAGGTTTTGATTAAAATGTAAATCTATTCATAGGTTCACTTTGAAAATCCAAGCTGTGTTTAAGATAAGAAGTTTTCATGACTTATGTGATATGTTTCTTTCCACCTCTTGAATTTTTTTTTCAAAATCTGGTATCACCACATAAATAAACATAGCTCCTTTTCGCTTCATTCTCAGAGGGAAAACAAAAGCTTCATAGGAAACCAGAGGAGCTTACATTATTATCACTAGCCTTTTCCTAGTACTTATTTCTTCTTTCAACAAGGGGGATTATCAGGAAAGGTGAATGCTTTCAGAAGATAGCATGTGCGGATGTTTGTTGTTACTGATTTACAAAGTGGTAACAGTATACAAATTTGAGAGTAGTGATGTACCGACCTAGTCTTTGTAACTTGTACCAAAATTGTATTGTTTCTTGAACACAGTGCATTCAGAGTGCCATGATATTTGGGTAAGAACTACAAGCAAGATTGCTTTCTCTTCCTGAGACTATTTCAAAGAACTGAAAACTCTCCATCATTTTCATTTATGTAATAGAAAAAGGTTGAACAAGTAGAGAAAAGTGTTTAAACATGCCTTTGGGGTCAGAAACATGTTGCATCAGAGCATGTATAAGCAATGTTGCATAATCTACTCAGGAAACATGCCTCAGCCATCTGAGTGGAACATACCGGTGTGTGAAAATGAGAGTTGCTCTTTAGAGCTAGAGCAAGCTTTAATAGATGCTGTGCCAGCTCCTGAGACTAGACACCGTGAAGACTTTCGGGGCTATTTCAATAACAAATTGCATCTGTGCATCCTGCATTCCTCTACTTATTTATTGAACAGATAATAGGAAATAACTACATTCTTTGTGAAGCCATAAATACTATGGCAGAAGGATATTAAATGCACTGAGATGTGAAGAAGAGCTAAAATGTGTGGGTTTCAGAATTTTATGAAGCAAGCCTTTTTTTTTTTTTTTCAGGAGTACATGGAAAGTAAACAGATACATTTGACTTGTTTATGTGAACAATTGCCAATTTAACATTGCAGCTGCTGAAATATGACTATCTTAAACCCCAAATAACTGCTTTTTCCTAGAATAGCACTTGATGAAGGGGTTTAAAAAAACACCCTATCTCTTCGTCTTCAAACGATATAAAATATTTTATGATAATCAAGGTAGTTGCGTGTCCATGGTTCTCCTAATCACCGTATGGCTCCTATAAAGGTGATAGGAGGGCACTGGCTCCTCTGGTCTATGCTTTATCCTGTTTACGGGAATAGTTGCAAGGAGGCCCATGCTGAGATGATACATTACCCTTCTTACAGCAATCAGCATGAGAGCTCTCTCCGTTTGTCTTCTGAGGGCTTAGCAAGATTTTACCATTATTTTTTAATAGATGAACAGAAGCTCGAGTAATGATAAAATGATAGGATTAAGGTTTCAAGGGGCACAGGCATTGTGTTTTTTATTATCACCAACAATTACTACTTCAGATTAAATGGGTCCATAGAATTTGTTCATTCAATTGTGATTTTCAGGTGCTATTGATTACAGAAAACTGTCTTAGATGTGAACACTTTGGTTTCCTTACCTAGAAGTCATATTTATATTGTTCTGAGAAGTGTAGGGTGGGAGGCAATGGCCTAGGAGGCAGATGCATTAAGAATTTTGTACGTGACCAGTTAACAGTATGTAAATGACAAGTTACCTAACTTCTCTGAGACTCAGTTTCCTTCCATAATTAAAACAAGTATTATTTCCTAAATTAATTTTAACACACTTTGACTTGTTTCTGAGACATAATTAAACCGAGCAAGTGTATCTTGAAATATATAAACCTACAAGGGAAAGGAGAAGAGGAGAGGAGGGGACAGCACATGAATGGTTGGCATACGTTTGTAAGGGATGGAAAAATGTGGACAGTGGTAAATGGCCCAGGAGATAGGCTAAGACTTCAGAGAGAATACCAGCAGAAAACAAACCAATGTGTGCAGCAGAAAACCATAAAGCGCAAGCGGTGCAAGTACAGAATTCCAATCTTTTTATTTCCGTATATAAGAAAGACTCTTCATTGTCTACAATAGCGGTTCTCAACCTGTGGGTCGCGACCCCTTTGGGGGTCGAATGCCCCTTTCACAGGGGTGGCCTAAGACCATCGGAAAACACATATATAATTACATATTGTTTTGTGATTAATCACTGTTTTAATTATGTTCAATTTGTAACAATGAAATTGGGGGTCACCACAACATGAGGAACTGTATTAAAGGGTCGCAGCATTAGGAAGGTTGAGAACCACTGGTCCACAATCATAGGGAATTCTATGCAAAATCCTCTCATACATATTTGCCTTTACACGTGCTATCCCTTCTGCTTTTCACTCTTTAAACACTTGTGTATTTGAAGGATTTCTACTGTTTCTTCAAACTTTATTTCAATTGTTACTTCTCCTGTGGCTTCTTTCCTGACTTTCCCAAGAGGAACAGTTTTTTCCATGTTTCAGAGCGCATGGAGCATTTCTCAGGTATAGCACAGGGAGAGGGTGAGAGAGAAAGTAAGAAAGAGGATACCATTAACAACACACAGTGCTGATTTCAGGATCAAGAAGAGCTTTGAAATGTGCAAATACAGAATAAATGATCTCTCAGAAACTAAGTCACTTATATTAACTTAAAAAATTTTAAAATTAAGTATCTTCTGTAACATCAACAAATAAGTAAATTCATGGTACTGATAATTATCTTTGTTGGTAGCACACCATATATTATTTCCAGTTTCCAAGGGCAATGAAGAGTGACTTAACTCAACTTGTCCTCCATTATGTTTTTCCTTAAAAGTAAAACAAAAATGTTTATAATGGATATTTGACACCTGTCAACTATTATTTGCATAAGACTCACATCAATATCATATCTGGCTTCAAACATGCAGAATGACACAGTCAGAGGACTGAGTTTGTTTCTGTGCCTTTATTTCCCACTGAAATTAACAGTAAATATAATTGTTTGAGTAATGTGATTAAAGAAAAGCAAAAACAGAACACTAAATATATTTCGCAGTGTAAAGTTTGGTTAGTGGGCACTTTGGCTCGTTGTGCTGTATATATTTTTTTCTCTTTTTTATTCAGGTTCCTGATAAATAGAGCATAAATGCATGCCACATCCTCTTGTTAGCAAAACTGTGCTCTTCGGTAATTTTTGCTGACATATCTATAATTCTTGATGGAAGTCTCCAGGGGCTGAGTGGCCTCTTGATAAGAATGCATATTTTAAAGATCTTTTGAAGGTTTTCCCAGTGGCCTTTATTTTAAGAAAAATCTCAGAGAGAACAATATAAATATTTGCCAGAATTTTCCATTATAATTATAGTAGGGATTTTTAATTAACTATTGAGTCAGTTGGGACAGAATGGGACATTTTAATTTGAAGAAGTTGGGAATGAATCCAAAGTTTCTTAGCTGCTTCTTTTTATTAATAGCAATGGCCAATATTTATTGAGCACTGACAGTGTTACAGTAACTATCCTGAATGGCTTATCTCCTTATATTCTTAGTGCACTACGTGACATTACCCACATTTTTATTTATTTATTTTTTTATTTTATTTTTTTTTAAAATATATTTTATTGGTTTTTCACAGAGAGGAAGGGAGAGAGATAGATGTCAGAAACATCGATGAGAGAGAAACATCGATCAGCTGCCTCCTGCACATCTCCTACTGGAGATGTGCCCGCAACCCAGGTACATGCCCTTGACCGGAATTGAACCTGGGACCCTTCAGTCCGCAGGCCGACGCTCTATCCACTGAGACAAACCGGTTTCGGCTACCCACATTTTTTTTTAGATGAGGTGACATACAGAATTGTAAAGTACTTGCTAAGTTCATGCAGCTGGAATGTGACTGTTTAGAAAATATATATTTAATTATGCTGTGGATATTTAAAAATTGACGTTCATGGCTGAGACAAAGGACATCTATACATGTGGCCTCAAAGAATTACCTATACTCCTCACTAATTTCCCCAGGTGTTGTTCTCCGCCTAACTCATTCAGTCATAGTTCTATCTTAGTCCTGACTGGATGAGCATGAAGAAGCATTTTCATAATTGGAATTATAGGGGGAAAAAACTTCTATAATGAATAGATATTGATAATAGTAAGGCTAATAAACATAGAACAAAATTGAATAAATGAATATGCGAATAGATAAGTGGATAAGGGGATTTCTCCACCAATTATTTTAGGAAGATCAGAAAGGAGATGTTTTGGTATATTTTTAGTCTGATGAGATCTTTCTAATCATTTTTCACAGATCTCAGGCTTCCAGCTCTGACAGCATTATTTGATCTAGAAGCATAAAATGTGACACAGGGCAGTTAAAGACATTATTCCGAGGCTCTTACATTGCAGGAATTTGAAAAAGTGAATTTACTTATGATAGTTTGTCAATCTATGTTGAACTTTATTAACTAATTGTGCATCCATGGGCCAAAAATGGTCTTTCTTACACACTTCCATTTTCCTCTGTGATCACATGAAAATTTCACTGGGAATATTCTTTATCTGATTTGGCAGAATTTTTGGATTGAAGCATACTTACAGGTGCTTGTGGAATAGAAATGTAGCTTCTATTACTGTTGATTAGGAAAATTATCTTATACAAATGAATTGTTGTTTATTCTATTATCCTAACAGCTAAAATATTTCTGTGGTTAGATAGATAGATAGACCCTGAAAAATAGATAGATAGTAGAGGGCAGGTTTTAGTATTAAGATAAAGACTTTTTGGGAGGGAAGGCATTTGTTAAAACATTTTCTTGTAGGAAATAAATATTACTAGAAATTTAAAAGTACATTGTAATGCAGTGATATTACATTACATAGAAAGCATAGCAATAGTTGATTTAATTCAAACCGCATTTTCTGTTCCTTCTGTTTTCCCTTTTGGTAGTAATTACAAGATGTGAATGGCAAAGATAGAAAGACTTCTTGAATTGGTAGCAGCTGCGTCTTTTATTGAATGCCGTAGACTGCGTTGTCGGTGGCTTCTAAATTGCTTCTCTGTCTGTCCTTGTTGGTGGAATACCCAAGCTTTGTTATTCCTTAGAAAACTCTGCTAAAGATGTCTACAGGGATTTTTTTTAAAACTTAAAGAACAGTGTCCTTCTTTGGAAACAAGCAGTATTTTTAGGATCGTGTGATACTATATTGTAAGGCACAAGCCAACAGTTTACATGTCTCTCTCTGTCCAGGAACTTGAATTATAACTATTTCTGGGGATGTAAACCTTTATTTTAAGCCTTTGTGAAGACACTTTTATTTTTTTCTGTATAAATACGAAAAGGCATATCCTCATCTTCCACTCACTTCCAAAAGATCTGTATTGGGTAAAATGAATAAGCAAAACAAAACAAAACAAAACAAAAAACACACCAAAAAAACAACAACAAATGCAGGTGAAAGAAGAACTATTCAGATTGAGTAAACTTATTTCTTATTTTTAAATTACTTTTGTGAAAGCAGATTATGGATAATATAGGAAACATCTATTTATTTTGCAAATACATTTTTTTAACTCATTCAATTGTTTAAGGTAGAAAAGTAAGAGCAAAGATTATATGAACCTCTTCTTTTCCTCTAACTCTTGGCTTAAAAGGCTAATTGGTAAAATGGATAATTTATAGACAGAATGGGGGAATAAATGCATAATCATATTAGTACTAGTACTTAGTAATTCTTTGGCATTTCACATATTTCATTCTGATTAGTCCACAGTGCAGTGAAGATGAAATTATAAATCCATTTTTTTTTTTTTTTTTTGCACAGGGAAGCAGATTTTGGAGGCTGGACTAGTCATTCATCCAGCTAATGTGTCAGGGCTGAGATAAGCAATGGATCTATAGACAACACAAAGAACGCCTGAGTAATTACAAATGTGTTGATTGTATACCTTACAAGGCAAACAGTACATACTTATAGCTACTCACCAAGATACATATTATGTGTTTTGAAATTTATAATAATTTCTACATAGAATACAAGCATAGACATCTACACTAAATATGAAAAAATAATGAAATATTATGAAAAGTTGCATGAAAAATTGCCATCTTCCCATTAGCAACATTGGAAGTTTAAGTCATAGAGCTCTTTCTTTGCTGAAATGTCTGCATTTGAGACTTTGAAGGGAAAACATACAGACACACACACACACACACACACACACACACACACGACTTGTGGAGAATGTGAAAAGTACAATTATTGAAAAATATATAGAAGTAAATTATCAATTTACTAATTGATTAAATCTTATTCCAATGTAAATGGCTTGTAGAGGGGAAACACATATATTAATAGGACTTATTTCAGATCCATGCAAATTTGAAAGAATTGAATTTCCTTCCGCATTTCCTTCAGGTTTCTGTTATTTCTAGCCCCTCTCCCATCATGGTACATGCAAACTTGACTCCCACTCATAAAAGCAGACTTTAAGCAGACACAGTATTTTCTGTGGAAATTAGTTCATTCAAAAGAAACAGTGTTTGAGTTAACAGTTATCATACTAAACTGAAAAGTCCTGCTTCTACATAACCTTTACAGTGACACCAGAAATAATGGAAACCTGTGGTACTTAAATGTTCCATAGCAAAGTGGAAAACAGAAGCAGAATGATACCTAAAATTTTCTATTGCTATAAGAAGTCTTGGTATTACTTTGCAGACATAGAAACATAACACATTTGTTACTTATGAAATATTTGACATGTTCTGGTACCGCTCAGGGAATTACCCCTGCAGCCCCCAGATGGGAGAGTCACTCTGACTCTGATAATGCCCCTTAGATCACCATGCTGTAAAGTTTATGGTCTTAAACCATTTTGCAAATGTAGGGAGTCAAGCAATGAGACATCGAGTGCCTTGTGTTTTTGCTTTTTTTTTTTTTTAGTGCTCATCAGAGGATATTTTTCCATTGATTTTTAGAGAGAGTGGAAAGCAGGGAGAGAGAGAGAGAGAAACATCAATGTGAGAGAGACACATTGATTGGTTGCCTCCCACACGCACCCTGACAGGGGTGGGGATAGAGCCTGCAACCAAGGTATGTTGCCCTTGACCAAAATCGAACCTGGGACCCTTCAGTCCGGTCTGTGGGCCATCACTCTATCCACTGAGCCAAACCGGCCAGGGTGCCTTGTGGTTTTTATATAAGCAATTTTTTTGTTTGTTTCTTGCTTTTAATACTTAATATTTATAAACTTAGTGACTAGCTTCAAATTGGGAATAAGCATTTCGCTAAGTTCCAATAATGGTATACATTTTAGAGTGCACAAATCTTTAAAGCAAAGGAAAGTATATACAATAAACTGTAGGTCTTTGGCATCTCATTGCTGTTTAGTTTATATTAAATCAATGGCTTATATAATTGTTATATATACTTACATATATTGTGTTTAACTCTTGAAGAAGTTTTTCTGTACATGAATATTCAGTATAAGATATAATTTAAATGATGTTTTAAATTGCAATAATTATATTTAGCATAATATTTATAATTCCTTTTCCCTTACATGTTCACATCAATTGCTTTGTCTGGTCAATTATTAGATAAAATTTAAAATTACACCTAGCCTGGCTGGTGTGGCTCAGTGGTTGAATGTTGACCCATGAACGAGGAGGTCACTCTTAGATTCCTGGTCAGGTCACATGCCTGGGTTGCAGCTGGATCCCAAGTGTATGGGGAGTGTTTCTCTCTTTCTCTCTCTCCCTCTCCTTTCTCTTTCTGAAATAAAAAAGTAAATAAAATTATATCTATATTCACCTTAAAATAGATAATTATTACCTTATTTGGTATTTTGGGTAAATAAATTTAAACTAAAATCTTCTGGGTGAATTTCCAAGGCTAAATGATCTCATCAGTGATTGCTTAAAATTATACTTCAATAGTTATTAAGAGAGTGAATGAATAAAGTCATAATATTCTTCCAAAATAATAGAACTTAGGCTTTCCTTAGCATAAGTAACATGGGTTCTATAACACTGTACAATTTGGGAAGTATAACAGTAAGTTTGCAATTCTTGTCTACTCAACTGAAAACAAATGGATTCAATAATCAAAGCTAATCTTTTTAATACCCAGTTCTCTGAGGAACCTTTCATTTTATCTTTTATATGTTTTTCACTACTTTGGTGACAAGTGGCATTGATGGTCACCAAAAGCCTATTCTAGTATGTAGCTGACTGAGAAACAGCTAATACTGGTTAAGAGCAACAAGGTAACTTCCTTTGGGGGAGGATCCCTATGACCAATTAACTTCATGATGCTCTCTCCCCAAGTAACTGGGGGGAAAAGAGTCTTAGAAATTGTAACTTAGAAATTGTTATCTGAGCTTTCATATCTAAGAAGAATGACTATGGAGATAGATGACTCTGCTCTATATTCTTAGATAAGACTCTTTTCTCCAGAAGTAAAAATCAAACCACTGGGAGAAGGAGAAGTTATCAGGAAAACTATGATTTAGAAAATAAACAGGAATAAGTGTACTATCTCTTGATGCTATGTCTTTGCATTTCTCTACAGTGGTCACTATTTTTATCTGTTTTTTACTTTTGATGTTATAAGAAGTGACAGAACCACCTAGGTTATAGACTAGCAATTCATTATTAAGAAGTGCCCATAGATTAGATGAACTTTTGATCTCTCAGAGTTGGAGACAATGGATTATGTAAATTGATGTCATGCTTAAGATTTTTACTTAGCAGTGTGTCTGTGTTTCCCTGAGGTAAACCTCAGTGGTAGTGTAGGGAGAGGCTCTAGGGTCAAGCCTCAGGCTGACCTGTGGCAGGGCCACAAACAAGTCCCAGCCTGGAGGGCAGAGCTCTCCTAGCATAATTAAGCCTGACCTGTAGCCCTCCCTAATTCCTTCCTAAGTAGCTAATGGGCTGTGGGAGGTGCAACAAGTGTTGCCAAAACAAGAAATTTGTATACCTGTTAATGTACCCTTGTCTTAATCAGACTATAAAATAAAGCATCAGCTTGCAGGCTGGGGCTTTTGTGTCCTCATCCAGGCATGGGAGATCAACCAAGCCCCAGCTGTATTCTCTTGTCTGTCTTTTCTTCAATCCATCACCACCCCTCCTCAGGTTCACCCTTGGCTGTGCTGGTGTGGCACATGGTAGTGTTTGCTAGGTCTGGTAAAGTTCTGGAGGGGCGATAGATTAGCAAATGTTGGGTTTTGACCACATTTGGCATGAATTTCTGAAATTTTCCTCCACATATTAGAAATTAGGTGTGTTCAATTAGACCTGGAAAATTAACAAGATTTAGGACTGCCAAATCAATAGTATCTGGGATGAAGAAAGCAGGGCAGACTAAGTACCTGAAACAGAATCTGCTAACACCATCTCCTAGAATCATTTGGGAGAAATCATAGCAGCATAGCCTTTTCTATAACTGTCCAGAATTCTGGTCCCTACTTGAACCTTCTAAGACTGTCAGTTTCTATGTCCTCATGTATGATACATGTGTGCTTGATGATATGACCTATCCAAGTTTTTGTAATCAACTACTGTCTGTGCCTACTTTTCTTAAGCACCTTTCACTTAGTTCCTACAAACAATGCTTAATGTTTATATTTTCTTTCTTAAACCCAAAGAACCTAGCAGATACCACAGAGCCTAGCTGATACTCTTCTGTCATGTCTCCCATTGTTCTCACAGTTATTATAGTTGGTGAACCAGGCTGTTCTCTCCATTACTCAGAATCACACGAAGGGAATTTATCCCTTGCAAAATGCTGAAAATTAAAGATGAATAAATCATTCGGTTACATTGCCGAAGCAGAGTTTTTATAGACACATCAAAATTCCAGACATCTGGAAGGAGTAGGCATACCTTGAAACCCATGGAAGAGAAGTATTTTTTAAAAATCCACGAAACACCAACAATCAGTTTAGCTTCAAGGGGGAACGTTTGGAAATATTATTTGTTTATCCCCAAAATTTAAATATATTTATGGTTGATAAAGTCATAATGTATTCTTAAGGAAAGCTAAAAGTATCTGCAGTTTCAGAAATTTAAAAGATAAAACCATATTCTTTGGCATCTGCCTTAATGTATCTCACAAGAGATCCAGGTGTTTCTGGTTTCCACACCAGTTTTCTTTGCATCTATTAAAATTCCAATTTTACTCTGAGAGAAAGAAAAAGGATTCCACTTTTAGGATTATTTAGCTAGCTATGTGATGCAGAGGTAATTTTCAGATTTACATTCTTATCACTGCTTCTGTAAGCTCCATGATTTTAACAAGGCCTTTCCAATTCCCCCTAATGTTTTCCACAACTACCTTGAGCTTAGATTTAAATCAAAATTCATTTTTGAAATAACTTATATCTCCTAGACTTTTGAAGCATTTAGCATTGTGCTTGTATAAGTTCCTGTTTCTACATGTGAAGTTTGTTATATAGATTTAAGGATTTTCTTTTTCTTACAGTGGGTTTATTAAACTATAAGCAAAGCCAGTAATGTAAATTTCAGGTTTACATTTAACAGGATCTTTTCAAATCATGTTGATATATTGGCTGTTTTTTTCTGGTTACCATGAAGAAGGGCTAACCAAACCTTAAAATGGTAAAGTTTCAGTTGTGTAAGATAAATAAGTCCTACAAATCTGCTTTGCAGCATAGTGTTATAGTTAATACCATGGTGTACACTTAACAATTTGTTAAGAGAGTAAATCTAACATTAAGTGTTCTTACCAAAATAAGAAAAAATATATATTCCTATTGGTCAAGCTTTTTGTTTGGCAAAGAAATGGTATTGCTTTTGATTGTAATGAATTATGGTGCTTGAGTTCCAGAATTTTAAAATCAGATCATGACATACTAATTGCAAAGCATTTTTGTAAATCATTTATATATTCAATATTTTATATATTATATTGATACTAGAGGCCCCGTGCACAAATTTGTGCACAGCTGGCGATCGGGCAATCGGAGCCTGCCGGCCTGGGGGGAGGGACTGCGGGAAGTTGGCCAGCAGTGGGAGGTTGGCTATGGAAGCACACTGACCACCAAGGGTAGCTCCTACATTGAGCATCTGCCCCCTGTTGGTCAGTGTGCATACCTACCGGCCGGTCATCTGGTTGTCTGGTCATAATGGTCATGTAAGCTTTTATATATATATATATATATAGACTAGAGGCCCAGTGCATGAATTCATGCATGAGTGGGGTCTGGCTGGCCCAGCCCTTATCGGGGTGGATCAGGGTCTAGCCTGTCGGGAGGAGGAGACAGCAGGAGGTTGGCCGGCTGGCCTGCCCTGATCAGGGCCCAATCAGGGCCGGGCTGGCTTGGAAGGGAGGGGCCATGAGTGATTGGCCAGTGAGCTCTGCCCCTGATTGGGGTGGGGGGCCAATTGGGGGTGCGGTCAGCCATGAGGAGGGGCTGTGGGTGGTAGCCACTGGCCTTGCCCCTGATCAGAGTGGGGGCAAGAGCTGGCTGGGGGGAGGGGCCGCAGGCTGATCAGGGTGGTGGGGGCTGATCAGGAGTGGGGCCGGATGTGGGGAGGGGCTGTGGGCGGTGGGCCAGCCAGCCTCACAACCGTATGGGGTGCAGGGGGCTGACTGGGGGCCAGCAGTTGGGCGGAAGGGGCCAGGGGTGGTTGGATGGCCGGCCCCACCCCCGATTGGTATGGGGAGGGTCAATGGGGGTTGGGTTAGCCAGGGGGAGGGGCTGCGGGCTGTTTGCCTACTGGCCCTGCCCCTGATAGTAGATGGGGGGTGGAGCTGGCTGGAGGAGGGGTCATGGGCTGATCAGGGTGGTGGGGACCAATTGGGGACTGGGCAAGCCATGGGGAGGGGCCACAGGCTGTTGGCCAGCAAGCCCCATCCCTAATTGGAGTGGGGAGGCTGATCTTGGGTGGGGCCTGGCTGGGGGAGGGGCTACAGGAGGTTGGCAGCTGGCCCCACCCCCCATTGGGATAAGGGGGGCGATTGGGGGTTGGGCCGGCCAGAGGGAGGGTCTGTGGGCAGATTGCAGTGGTGGGGGCCCATCGGGGGCATGGCCGGCCAGGGGAGGGGCTGCAGGAGGTTGGCCACCGGCCCCACCCACCATCGGACCTGTTTGCTGGCCCCAGTGGGCATCATAGCGACCGGTCGTTCCGGTCATTACATTGTTCTGGTCGCTGGCTTATATATATATAGATTATATATTTCAAACTTCTGCAAAAAACTATTAGGAAATTTTACATCAATCTACTTTTTTATGAATGTTAAATATCCTGAGAAAATTAAAACCATCAAAACATGGCATCAAATCCTTGGGTTCATTAATTCTAAATTAGATTGTTTGTAAATTAATATTTTATTAGCCTTTAAAATACTTAAACCACAATGTATAAATGTCCTACCTATCTAACACATAGCGATTTTGTGTCCTTATTCTCCAAACAAGGAACGCATTCCTTTTTCTTTTTGCACTCAGCTGTGCATAGCGATTTTATATGCATAGTATTTTTTACTATGAACATCTCACTGTAATTAAAAATTCCATTTAAAATATTTGGTCCTAATACGACATATAAGTTCAAGTTACCAAAGATTTAAAGATGGTCTTAGAGTATGGCAAAGTGAGACAGATTGGTTTTCATCCTTCAACTTCACCCAGTTTGATTTGTGTTAATTTATGATTTGGCTGAGATGATAGTACGTGACTTCAGAAATAAAATTATCTTTGGAGATTATTGCTCCTGTGCATGTGTCATTAATTGCACTCATTGTCTCTAGAGCTGTAAAAAGCCGCAGTTTTATGGGAAGAGAATAAAGCCAAAGATTTTAAGTCAATCAGTTGGAGGGAGTTCTGAGATGTTCCAACCATTAGTTTTGTGAAAAACTTTAAGGAACACAATCTTCCTGCAGTCAGCCGCGGTTAATAAACGAGTAAAAGCTATAGCACGTTAAGTGAACAAGCATTCACTGGGCACCTGCTGTGTACTTGCCACTATCCACTCAAATGTGTGAGGGCTGTAATGTAAGGGAGTTATGGAATATTGGATTTTGAAAGAATTTTGTAGAAAATATTGGTCCAGTGTTTCTACTTTATTGGTGAGACCTAGAAAATGCTAGTGACTTAAGTTCTTGCATCTAAAATTAACGTCAGCACTGGAATTAGAATGCACAAGAGAAAATGCAATTGAAATGAGTGAGCCTAAGAGCTCAGAGTAGGTGTTGGGTTGTCTAAAGATAGTAAAGTGTAACTGTACAAGTTATATAGTGATGCCATAGGAAAGCCAAGGAATGATTAAATATAAAATTTGATGTTATTGTTATAAAACAGATCATAATGCCTATCTTTTTCGAAAATTTCCATGTGAAAAAGTCAACAAATTATCTATTGCTTAAGGTCATTCATGTGCTGAATTAATTAACATTTTTATAAAACTTTAAATTTAATCAAACCATCAACACATTCATATGTTTATGCACCATACCTATTTGCTCCAATGGCAATGCTTACAGCCCATTGACTGTGAAAATACCTTGAAATAACTCCCTGGTGGTCTAAACCCAGAAGTTGGAAACCAAATAAAAGCTGATGGGGAAGTTTTCTTTCAGTGGCATATGTGGCACTGTTAGTGCTTCAGGACTCTTTTTTAGGCCTCACATCATGGAGAGCAGGAGACACTTTTAGCAATGTAAACAAATGAAATTCATGGTCAATGCTGGCATGCCAGCTTCAAAACATGTCTTGGCTTTAAGTGCTTAAAAATAAACAAACAGGGCACCATTAATTTATCTCATAGCAACCTAGAAATTAAAAAAAAACTAGCCTTCTATCAACATATGGTAGGCCTCAAATTTGGTAAGATTATCTGTACTTTAAATTATTCACCTATAATTTAGAGACAATTTTATGCTTTTGTTATTATGATTGTTTAGCAGACTATGTTAGATTTCCTTTCACCTACTATTTTTAGCCTTTCCTCCCCATGGCATCACTACATGAAAGCATTAGAGCATTTAGTTTTATAGTTTGTGAGCCATAATTCCCTTCCACTAACCTAGTTAATAGAGATAATTTTAACACCTCTCTTCCTGAATAAGCCCTAAGTTTGTTGTTCTGTATTTTTCATATTTCTTACAAGGCTGTAAATATAATCACAGACATTCCTCCAAAATCATCATGGAGTAACAAGGGAATAGCTATAGAGCAATTTTTTGTTTTTAAAGGATAAATTGTAGAATAGTAATATACTGTACCAGAATATACTTTTGTTAAAAATCTAAACTAAAAATAGGACACAGACATAAAGTTTACTATTCTATTCTATATATTTCATATATTACAATATACTTTTTTATTAACATCAGGAACAGGTTTTGGACATTTAAATTTCTTCAAAATATTGAAGAAATTTTTTAAAATATATTTCATTGATTTTTTTACAGATTGGAAGGAAGAGGGATAGAGAGTTAGAAACATCAATAAGGGAGAAACATCGATCAGCTGCCTCCTGCACACCCCCTACTAGGGATGTGCCAGTAACCAAGGTACATGCCCTTGACTGGAATCGAACCTGGGACCCCTCAGTCCACAGGCCGATTCTCTATCCACTGAGCCAAACCAGTTAGTGCCAAGAAATTTCTTTAAAGCTTTTTAAAAGATTGGCTATGAAATAGAGGGAGAATGGAATATAGAAGCAAATTCTCTGCTTCTAAAGGTAGGTTACAATATACTAGGCCGGGAACACGTAAAGTGTATGCTTGTCTAACCACTATGCTGTACACCTGAAATCAATACAAAATAACACTGACAGTAAACTGTAACTGAAAATTTTAAAAATAAATAATTAAAAAATAAAGGTAAATCACAATAAATAACATGACAGTCAATTCACCTGAAACATGCCATGTTTTATATCTTCTTCCTGCTGTAAGCCTTTGAAACAAAACTTTGGAATCATTTAAAAATATTTTTGATAACTATATTTCCAAGTCATATTTTAAATATTTTTGTAAACTAGAGAATAGATTTAATATAATTATATCTTTATCCTATAAAGCCTTATATATAAACATCTCCCCCCTCATTTAATACAGTAGAAGTCTTATGATCAATATTCATGTTTCTATCTATATATGCCAGCTAGTATCATAGTATGTTTTAAACCATGAAATATTTTTTTTAACATACAAATTTCAGTTGGTCAGCATTTAAAGGGTCCTGACACCAATTCCAGTGTGTGGAGAGGGTTTTTCCCACACATAGAACAAGCGATGCTTCAGATGCCAGCTGGATGTCCTACAATTCAACTGAGCCCCAACACTATCCACCCTGAGATGGCATCAGATTCCACAGGTTAAAGGCTCTGTCCTATAAGACTATATCCTTCCTTCCAACTTCAGATGTCAATTACAAGCTCAGGTGCTTGTATTTCTGACTCACTGACTATAAAAATCAGAGGTTTCCAAGACCATTCCCTTGGGTTGAATTAATTTGCTAGCGGTGTTCACAGAGCTCAGGAAAACATGTTACTTACTAGCTCAGTGGCTTATGATGAAGGGATACAGTAACTCAGAAATAGCCAAGTGGAAGGGATGCATAAGGCAATGGATGGGGAAAGGGCTCAAAGCTCTCGTGTCTTCTCCAGGCGTTGCTCTCCTTGAATCTCCACCTGTTCACTAACCTGGAAGCTCCCCAAACCCCATTCTTTGGGGTTTTATCGAGGCTTCATTAAAGAGGTCTGATTGATTAAGTCATTCGCCCTTGGTGATTGAACTCAACCTCCAGCTCCACTGGCAACCTGCCCTCATCCTTTGGTGCTTTCCAAAAGTTGTCTCATCAGAATAACAAAAACGTTTTCATCACCTTCAACACAGGGCAGCGGTTTTCAACCTTTTTCATCTCATGGCATGCATCATCTAATTATTAAAATTCTGCAGCACACCAAAAAATGTATTGTTTGCCAATCTGACAAAAAGAGGTAAAATCATTCACACCGGACAGCTATTGTTGTGTTGGCTGGTGTCCTTTTTTTATTTGACAATCTAAGGGAAAAGAGGTCAGTGCCCCTGACTAGTCAGGTATTGCATGTTTTAAAATTTTTTGCTGCACACAGGTTGATAATCGCTGACTTAGGGGCTATCCAATGGTTTGGGAGGGTGGTGTGAACCAGGAACCATGATGAAGACCAAATATGTAGGTTAAATATATTTTGGTCATCTGAATGACCAAATATTTTTTTCTTATAAATTACAATATTGTAGGATTAAATATTAAAGTATATATTAGTGTATACTATGCAAATATAGAAGTAAGAGTATTTTTTTCATATTAACAAGAAATATACTGAAATGAAAATTCAGAGTCCATCAGTATCGCCTCAAGCTCCTTTGTCAGTTGGTATCATAATTACAAACATTGAGTAATTTTAGAACTGTAAGTATGTGCCAGGCACTAGATATACCCAGAAGTTGAGTCATTGACACACAAGTAGCATAGTAACATACCTGGAATAATGAATTGCATGGCAGTGTAGGGGTATTGCAGAGGAAAGAGGGATCATACTACAGAGGGGAGTTAAGGAAAGACTCACAAAGGAAGTGTCATGCTAGTCTGGCCTGATAGAATGAATGTGACACTGCCAAGGGTTTAGGATTGGAAAAAGCATAGAAGGACTAGCAGGTGCAAAACCTAGAAGTATGAGAATGTGGTATGTCCATGCACAATTTGGTATGTCTACATGCATGGTTCAGTGTGTGTCGAAGCTTCTAGTGACATGGGCAGCTAACTAGGAAGATGCCTCTCCATTCTACAAAAGGACCTTTACTTTTTCCTGTCAAAGACAGGGACTTACAAGGAATTTCAAGACAAGAAGTAATAATGTGACTGTCCTTAAGAAAATTGACCGAAGTGGATTGAAATTAAAGCAAAAATTAAGCATTTGTTGTAATGGTTTAAAAGGAAGAAAATGAGCCCGGCCGGTGTGGCTCAGTGGTTGAGCATTAACCCGTGAACCAGGAGGTCACTGTTGATTCCCACTCAGGACGCATCTCCAGTAGGGGGCGTCCAGGAGGCAGCCCACCAATGATTCTCTGTCATCATTAATGTTTCTATCCCTTTCTCCTTCTCCCTTCCTCTCTCTCAGATCAATAAAAACATATTTACAAAAAAGAAAAGAAAAGGAAGAAAATGAGAGTGAAGATGTACTAAAAGAGAGAGATGCATTCAGAACGTAGAAACAAAAGAATTGACTCACGGAAAATGGGTGTTGGAGGGAGGAATGCACTTACTTGTTCTGTCTGTAACCTTCTTGATAGGCTTAGGCATAAAATAAGGCAAAGAGTGAGCAGCAGGTTTGTAAAGAACAGAAGTTCATTTGTGGATATATGAAGGCTAACGGGTCTGTGGAGAAGTTTGATACCAACACTAATTACTTGATGGATGAAGGATTGCTCAGTGGACCTGTGCAGCTGTGCTTAGAATCCATGTTCCAGCTGCAGTGGGTGAGAGTGCCCAGTCCTCAATACCATCCTAGCCTTAAGTGCTATCGTGTCCATTCATGTATGCATGCATTCATTAGTTTATTTACTCAAGACATCTGTATATTTTGTAGGTAGGCACATGGATGTAGCATTCATGACCACAATCCAACCTTCTACTCTTTTAATTTAGCAGGGGATACTAAGAAGTAAACGAACAGCCATAGTGCTATGTGGTAAATGCAGATTTACTACATGGGAAAATGGTAGTTTATTGTTTAATTTGTATTTATTCGATTATTAAGACAAACATTTCAATAATTATTACATAATTGTATTTTCTATGCATGTTTTTGTCTGTACATCTTTGTACAGTTTATTTGTTAGAAAACTAATGATGTTACATATAATTTGTCTGAGATTTTTATTTTGTGATATTAATATTTGTTTTTTTGTGCACTTCCTATATTTGAATATTATTTGGTATGTTCCATTGTTTAAACTATACACATGTGTTTACACTTTAAATTAAAAATATTTCCAATAAAGATGGAGCTTACATATGTGAAAATACATTGCATTGGGCCTGGTGGAGAATATGTACATCAACACTTTTCATTTTTATTACTTTTCTTTCTAGTCCCTTTCATCACATATACTGTCCAATGTTCTAGTTTTATCCAATACATTTGTTATTACAATCTTCATACTTAACTGGAGAAGAATAAATTCGAAGATTTATAAACATTAAATAATAAATATGATAAATATATTGGAGGCAATGCATGGTTTGTGTGGCTGGTGAACTGCACAAACAGAAGAAAGTCATGACAGGGAGGTAAACTATGTCCGTTTGTTAAGGGTTTGTTGTGCTTTAGTAAGAAACTTAATCATTTAGTGTTTTGGATGTTTCAGTGTTCCTTTGTTTCTCATTCAGAAATGCCAATCATTTTAGTAAGAATAATATGGAGACACAATTTAAAATTTTAAAAGATACCTCTTCATATAAGAGACAACGGACTAAAGAAGACACTGAACATATCACTATATAGTTATTTCACTGCTAGACGGAGTTATTAAAATCTACTCTATGTGTGTGCATGTGATTGTGTGTGATTTCTAACTCATTGCATGTTGAGTGTTTATATTTTGTAGGGAGGCATGCAGCGTGTCCGGTAAAGATGCAGAACTTTTATAGAAAGTATATTGATTTCAGACAGATTAGTGCCTGTCTGTGTTGATAAAAAGTGGAAAGTGAGTACTGAGAGCAGAACATCTGCTGGGCAGCAGTTGGGAGATCCCAGTCATGTTTCTCTTCTAAAAGCCAATACCTGCCTTCTAACAAGCATGCCTTTTTTAAAAAATTACTCACCATCAGTTCTCTTGAAAGGTAATTATTAGTAACAAAAAAATGAGTCAAAGTAGTGAAATCTATGTCTTAAAAATTGAAAGCATACCAATATTAATAAAGTGCATACTGGCTATAAATATAAGAATTAATGATTAAAATTAAGATAAAGCAAAGGACATATATTTGTAAAGCAGCACAATTTTTGGAGTTTTATGCTTTCATTTTGGACATGCCAACTGTGCTTGCTGCGAGATATATATTATCAGAACTATAAATGACATGTTGAGTTTGAATGAGTATAAGAAACATTTTAAGAATATCTTTTGGGCTGAAGGAAGATACAAAAAGGGGCTGAGAGATTAAAAAGTGAAAAAAGGGCAAATTGGATAATAAAAGTAAAAGGAAGGCTGATGGAATGTTTTATTTATTTATTTTTTTTTGTTTGTTTGTTTTTGTTTTCTTAGTCCTCCAGAATGATGGAATGTTTTAATCCATACTGTAACATTTTGGAACCTAAACATTGTATACTTTCTAGAAGATCCAAAGAGAAGCTATCATAAAATATCTGGAATATCTTCAAAGTAATGATATACTGGAAAAGGGAAGTAGAAATAAGAGGTGGAAGTTAATGATAATGAGTATAGCTCAGATTAATTGTTCCTATATTATTTATTTAGTCATTCTAAATTTTTCAGCATAATAACTTGGCAAAGAATCATTACTTATCTGGGAACCAATTCCATTTTTTTATGGTAAGCCTGTGTGAGAAACAATTTAAAATATCCATTTCACCATTAATTAATTTTTGTTTCCAAGTAAAGAAAGCTTAATTTTAGGTGAAATAAATCAGTATTACAGTGCAAAAATCTTTTTAAAAAGCAAAATTGAAACCATCGGTCCATAAAATAAGCTGATTTCATAATACTTTTTGTCAAATATAAGCTACTTTTGTTTAATAGGCTTATGTTTTAGAAATATAGGGAAATTAACACTCACTTATTTTAGATTCCTTACTTTGCAGGTGAGGAAACTGAGACCCAAGCATATTAAATGCATCCCATGCAGTAGCACGTCTTGTCAATGGCAGGACTAGGACACAGCCCAACTCCCTTCCCTTGCTCAGGGCTCTTTTGGCCTCATACCATTGACCTGTATGTCATATATTAAATTTAGAGTATTCTAAAAGAAATAGTTCATAAAGCAAACAACCTGATTTCCAGTTAATATAAGGTAACTTACCTGTCTTGAGATTGTTGTTCTAAGCTTGTATAGTGTAAATAAGATGTTATGTATACTCCAACATTGTATCCATTTAAGGAAGAAAATGTTTATTTTAATTTTGTCACTGCTATCATCTAACATTTAGAAAATGCTCATGTCCTGTTCTTCGGGTGTTAGTCATTATAAGAATGAAAGATGGCCCTCCTCTCTTTGTCAGCTAGTTAGTTATTAGTATTTTCTATGACTTGAGTAAAACTCAGTAGTATTATTGGCAAAATGTGTCATAGCATTGTCTTTTGAGAACAGATCATTTGTTCCAATAAATGACTTTTTGGTGTTGGATCAATGAATGCTTGGCTTTTTATCTATTGCCATTAAACTGCAAATTTTAAACTGAATTCTAGGTATTACTAAAAGTAATTCTTTCCTATAAATGTAATTTTCTGACTTGTAATAAAAACTAAAATAGTTCTGAAACAGTGATTCGATCAGTAGAATGGCTTTAATTAGCAGGTTAAAGTAATGACTTTCAAGAAAAACGGTTAGTATTTAAAAATATAATCAACCATTTGAAAATAACAGTGTCAGCTTGGTGTGAGATCACTGGAGACTCATTTCGATGCAGTGGTGTTGATATGTTCTGTGATGAGAGGTCAACGTTGGTCATGAAGGAGCCCACTTCTTGCAGCAGAAATACAACGCTGACATCAAAGAGAGAGCAGGAGAGTAATAGTTTAATTACCAGCCAAATTAGGAACTTCGGTTTTCAAAGTTTTTCTTAATTATACAAATTGCTTTCTTTAAAGACACAAGTTTGATAAATGACATGTGGTTGGGCTCACATAAAAGCACAAATGAAAGCCTCTCTGGGCACATTTTATTTTATGTTAATATATTATTAAAGTATTTTGTTAGACATAAATTTAATTATTTATATTGAGTAAATATCTGAGTGTTTATTCATGTATTAAATATGCACTTCCTAGATTAGGAAAGACTTGCAGAATACATCTGTGCACAGATGTTGCCTTCTCTTCTTTGGAGCTGCCTGAAAATAGCACTCTGATAAATTGAATGTAGTCTTTTTAGTATAGTTTGTTAATAAATGTTTTATTACTTTATGACAGAGTGGAATAGAAAAAAATGACACATTATATATTTGATCATGGACTTCTGGTCATAAAAGGCACAAATTTCTGATTTATTCCAAAAAAATTAAAAAAGAAAGGTGATTACATATAATATTCATATTAATTTATTTCTTTAAGAGTTGCTTATATATGCATAAACATCCATACATATTTATAGTTATAGGAGTAAAATCAAGAATAGTCAGTAGCGCCCTAACCGGTCTGGCTCCGTGGATAGAGCATCGGCCTGCAGACTTAAAGGTCCCAGGTTCGATTCCGGTCAGGGGCATGTACCTTGGTTGCCGGCACAACCCCAGTGGGAAGTGCGCAGGAGGCAGCTGATCAATGTTTCTCTCTCATCGATGTTTCTAACTCTCTATTCCTCTCCCTTCCTCTCTGTAAAAAATCAATAAAATATATATTAAAAAAAAGAATAGTCAGTAGCCTACAATTATAGAGAAAACATATTTTATTTTGTTTTCAAAATGGAGAATTAGAAGAACTCTTTAAGAAAGTTGTAGGTAATTATACTAGTCAATCAGAATAGGGATATAAAATAATACGTCAAAATAAATATTTATTAAGTTTGTTCTGTAACATGTTCTACAAATATTTATTAGGAACTTAGTTCGTTACATTCTGTTTTGTCCACAAGAATGCAACGTGCAGGAAAGCAGTGTTATATTCTGTCTTGATTACTGCTTTATACCCTGCACTATTAACCATAACAGTGTTGAATGAATGAATGTCAGGTACTGACTGAACTGTGTGGTAGGTGTATGCTGGGGACTAAAAAAAAAAAAAAAAAGTCAGTTTCCTTAATGTCTAACTGAGAGAGTGAATGTAGGATAAAAATTCAAACACATCAATATGTAGTTAGTGAAAATTTATTAAGTGATAGGAAAAAAATGATTTTTTTTCAGATTTGAAAATGTTCTTGATAATAAATCTTCCACATTGCCATAAAATATGCAATCTACAAAATGCACTAAATTGCTAGTGCATTTTTCTGGCAGTTATGTTCTAGAATTAAGGGTGTAAACTAACATGGTTACCCACAGTGGCCTGTTTGCATGAAAGGTCTCTAGGGATTGCCAGTGGTATTACACAGGAACTGCATCACACTTTTAAGATGTCCCAACATGAGTTTTTACACACAACTCTAGGAGGCGACCTTAATTATTGTTAATTCAGAATGTTTTCATCTTCACATGTATCTAAAATGTTTCTTATATAGACTAGTTAACATTTAGAATTCCATCTCCCTCTCCACCTGTAGCAAGAGTTGCTCTCCTAAAACTGTTATTAGGGTGATTCGCTGTTTCAAGACTATAGACAGAACTTTGTTTACTGGAATCATTCCCAAATTTCAGCAACTAAAGAAATTTATGAATTAATAAAATTATAGGAAATAATCAATTCTAATATGAGGTACATCCTATGCTGTTCCACACCTTTATAGCCTTCCTTGTAAATACTCACCTCCGCTTTAATCATGAAGGAATGGAAAAATATGCAAGCTTATATTTTTGCAAGAAGTACATTATAGAGAGGATTACTCTCACTGTAGAAGGTGCCTTCTTTTAGAAAGTTTTAAGCATAACCTTCTTTTAAAAATCAGTCTGTTCCAGATCATTTGAAAATGCGTGTAATTTATTTTTTAATTGAATTCTACATAAAACTTTGTGAAAATATTTATTATATAACATGATCAATTTCCCACTGGCTCCTTTCTTCCCTGGTTGAGTTTAAGAGCATGCCACGGCAACTATGTTCCTTTATCTACGGACTTGAGGTCCCAGAGTCCATTGAATGCCTCACAAGATCTGTAAGACAATCACTTACCACGACTTACATCTTCATTTCATTCAGTTACTTTCTGCAATTATTCTGCTTACTACAGCCCTTGTATTTTATTTGTATTTCATGATGTAATACTATAGCCTTTGCAACTGGCCTTGGAGGTCGCATCTTTCAATAGCTCGGTGTTTAATGATAATATTCCCATTGTTTAGTTCCACAGAATACAAGACAGCTCTCATGAGGTGTTACAAAAATATTTCCTAAGCGCTTAGGCAGTCAATTCATTATGAAGTTTTTACTCAGTGTTTGTTAATGCCTATTGAGTATTAACTTTGTGCTGGACTCTGCATTCTTTCATTTAATTTCTGGAGCTACTCTATTGACTAGATACTGTTATCCTCATTTCATAGGTGAGGAACCTATAAAGTAAAGGATAAAGTAATTTGCTAACAGCCATGTTGCTAGTAAATAGCAAAGCTGGGAATCTAATAAGTATTGTCTGTTTGCAATGTAAGCATGCTTAAGGTCTGAGCTATGAATAGATGGATATGTTGAATTACAGCCTCAAAAGAGGTCTTTTATCTTGAATAATGAATAAATGCATGAATGAATGGAGCGAGGGAGTAAATTGGTACATAAAATGTATCTCAACACTAAGGAAAGGCAGGAAAATATTATTAAGAGATGTGGTAAATTTATAATCTATAGGTTCATTTTCATATTTAGGTCCTTAGCTTCAAAATAGGGAAATAATTGTCTGGGTTTATTTATAAGGGTAGGCATACTACAGTGTTTTCCCTCAGGAATGAAGAGTCTAACTATACATTCAAATTTGTTTTAGTTAGGTATTCCTTTTCATATAAACTATGCAAGTTAACACATGATACTTTAATAAATATGTGTTTAACACCTGTAAACCTCAACTTTTAGTGCTTTTTAACACATTGTGTTTTTATCTCACTAAAGTGATTTTGGAAATGCCATAACAATATCTCACTAGAAATTGTCCTATTGGTTACTTATTTTCCTGGTCTTAATTCAATTCTGAATTTTCTTAACCAGCTAATGGGAAACTATTGCAATCTACTGTCAGGCAAATAAAATAATATCATGTGGTCAGATGAAGCTACAAGATAATCAAAATATAACTAGCTGAGTATGTATTTCTACCCATACATACTTTCTGATTCAAAACCTTAATATGAATTTTTATTATTTAAAATTTAAGCTAAATCTCTCAAGACTATTTTGATGCTCTTTTCATGAAAATTCAAAATTTAATGAATTTTACAGGAAAAAATTCTTGTTTTTCCCAGTGAAAGATGGAGGATTTTTGTACAATACAGTAAGAACATACTTTATTTTCCGGCCATTATGTCTTTTCTGAATTAAACACCCTGCTTTCTCAAGTCATTTTTTGACAATGATTGAATTACTTTGAGCTCCAAAATTTGCAATGATTTGATTAAAATCTTTTAAATTATCTTTAAACTGACCATTCTAGATACCAATAACATTGTGTATAGTCCATAAAGGCAGTCCTCTCTGCTATTATCTACACAATTAAAAAGTTTTTTTAGCGCCCAATGAATTTCTGAATTTAGAAAAATGTGGAAAATACTTGCTGACTGTTCTGCAAATGTGTCCAGGATCCATGTTGTTTAATTATTCATGACTTTACAAGTAGTATATATTATACTATTTTACATCTTTAGATTATTAAATAGAATGCAATGCTCCATTAATATTCACCACTGATAAGGGTTTTTCATTTATTAATCTCTTTCATTTTGCTATAAATAAAACAAGATATATCAAGAGAGTATATTGATCCAAGCTCTAGAACTTCATAGTTTGGGTTGTAACCCCAGCTCCGCATTCACTAGATACGTAAACCTTGGGCAAGTTGATTAAACTTTTTATGTGTCACTGTCTTCCTCTGTAAAATGAGTATCATGAAATACCTACTGTAGATGGATGTTTAAGGAAAAAATGAGTCCATCTATTTTAAATAATCAGAAGAGTGCCTGACACATTTTTAAAAAATCAGTAAATGGTAACTAACATTACAATTCTCAATACAGAGTTTTTCATCAAACTTAAACACAAAAGCTGCTGACATTTTTTTTTTAAAAATCACAAGAAATTGTGGTTGTGTACTCAAAAAAAATTATGGGTGAGTTCCATTTTAGAATGTAAAAAAATGATAGAGCAATCATACAGATGCAAAGAAATTAATATATGTAGGTATTTGGCTATTTCATTATTTTTTATGCTCTTGTTTCTAAATAAAGTCCAATGCTTTCAACACCTCAGACAGGATTTAAAAAGTAGGTTATACAGCATCAATTTTGTGAACTATGTAAGATGCACATACAGACCTAACTGAAATGAGGAATGCATAGATTTAAAACTGATCTGAAGATAAAAATAGCAAGAAAATTAAGTTGAAAATAACCTTTTCAAGAAAATTGCACTGTGTGACTTTTTTGTTCTTTCTTAATCATTTTTTAAAAATTCTAAAACAATATTATTGGCCTGTGTTTTAGTACACCATGCCAGTTATTAGAATAAATTGACTATATTCCCTATGCTGTACTTTACATCCTCATTACTGCTATGTAACAATAAATTTGTAATTCTTAATCCTTTCACCATTGTTTACCCACACCCCCCAATACCCTTCCCATCTGGCAACCAACAAAAAGTGCTCTGTATCTATAAGTCTGTTTCTGTTCTGCTTGTCCATTTTCTTTGTAGGTTCAATTGTTAATAAATATGTATTTATTGGCATTTATTGTTCATATTTTATACTTATTTTCTTATTATTCTTAAATAAGACCTTTTAACATTTCATATAACACTGGTTTGGTGGTGATTAACTCCTTTAGCTTTTTCTTGTCTGGGAAAATCTTTATCGGTCTTTCAATTCTAAATGATAGCTTTGCAGGGTAGAGTAATCTTTGTTGTAGGTCCTTGCTTTTCATCACTTTGAAAATTCCTTACCACTCTTTTCTGGCCTGTAAAGTTTCTGTTGAAAAATCAGGGATCTACCTTGTAGGGAGCTAATTGCTTTTCTGTTGCTTCTTTTAAGGTTTTCTCTTTGCCTTTAACCTTTTGTATTTTAATTATAATGTGTTGTGGTGTGGGCCTCTTTGGGTTCATCTTGTTTGGGACTCTATGCTTCCTTGACTTGTATGAAAAGTTAGGGAAGTATTCTGTCATTATTTTTTCAAATAAGTTTTCAATTTCTTGCTCTCTTCTCTTTCTAGCTCCCCCAAGTTGGTACACTTGAAGTTGTCCCAGAGGCTCCTTACTCTATTCTCTTTCAGGGGGGATTTTTTTTCTTTTTCCTATTCTGATTGGGTGTTTTTTTCCTTCCTTATATTCCAAATCTGTGATCTGATTCTCAACTTCCTGTACTCTACTGCTGCTTCCCTGTAAATTATTCTTTATTTCATTTAGTGTATCCTTCATTTCTAACTGGTTATTTTTTTATGCTGTTGAGGTCCTCACTAAGTTCCTTGAGCATTTTTATAACAGTGTTTTGAACTCTGCATCTAGTAGATTGCTTATCTCTATGTTGTTTAGTTCTCTTTCTGGAGTTGTTTTCTGTTTCATTTGGACCATGTTTCTTTGTTTCCTCATTTTGGCTGCCTCCCTATGTCTGTTTCTATGTATGAGCTAGAACTGCTATGTCTCCCAATCTTTGTAGTATGGCTTAATGTAGTAGGTGTCCTACAGGGTCCAGTGGCACAGCCTCCCCAATCACCCCACCTGGGTACTTGAGGTGTGCCCATGCCCCCATGTCAGCTGTACACCCTTCTGTTATAGTTGTCTTAATTGCTATTGGCACATCAATGGGAAGGATTTACCTAGGCTGATCAGCTGCAAGCACTGGCTGTGACAACTAACCAGCGGCTTCCAACCACCTTGGAAGATCATGGGCCCACCACACAGAGCAGGACTTAACTTCATCAGGGCTTTGATACCTGCTAGTCTGCCTTTGAGTGTGTTGCTTATGGAGGTGGTTGGGTGGTGGTGCTACCATATGGTCTGAAAATTTCCACTGGTGTGCTGGCCCTGGGGCTTCCTGGGAGGTGCAGGCCAACATCAACTACTGCCTGTGTTCTGGCCTGGGGCCACTTAGCCAGACGTATGGAGCTCACTGAGGCCAGATGCTGCTTGTTTGAGAGATTTTATGAAAATCTGAAGCATAATAAAAAACAAGCCATTTCTATCGAAAAGCCACTGGAAACAGGTTGGGTGGGCTCCCATCATGGGTGTGGCAGGGCCTCAGGGAATCACCATGGTGGGACAAACAGTGTAAGCCAGGTTGATGGAGACTCAGATATGGTGCATGCCTGCTGACTCTATGGAGCAGTGGTTCTCAACCTTCTGGCCCTTTAATACAGTTCCTCGTGTTGTGACCCAACCATAAAATTATTTTCGTTGCTACTTCTTAACTGTAATGTTGCTACTGTTATGAATCGTCATGTAAATATCTGATATGCAGGATGGTCTTAGGCGACCCTGTGAAAGGATCGTTCGGCCGCCAAAAGGTTGTGACCCACAGGTTGAGAACTGCTGCTATGGAGGGAAAGGTACATCAAAGGAACAGTGGCCTCTGCCAGCATGTCTGTCTGGGAGAAAGCTGCTCCTCCTCCAGCCCATGCTCTGATGCAGGACAGTTCCATCCCTCCGCATATGCTCTGAGCCCCACACTGGAGCTCAGAGGCAATAAGTCTGAATAAGTCAATGTGTGGGCCCTTTAAGAGGAGCTGCCTGGGTCTCCAGCAGCCTCAGCCGCCCTCAGCCTCAATTCCGGATGGTTTTTACAGCCAAAAATTATGGAGAATTCTCTTTCTGGCACCAGAACCCTGGGCTGAGCGGCCTGGTGTGGACTGGGACTCCTTGCTCCTCAGAAGAGACCTCCACAGCCAGGTTTTCCCTCCTGGTTTTCATCTGCCACATGTGGGTGTGGGGCCAGCCCATTCTGCACATCTGACCCTCTTACTGGTCTCAATGTGGCGGCTTCTTTAGTTTATTTTGCATTAATATGTTATAGTTTAGTCACTATTTATTATTTTAATTGTGATGTGAAGGATCAAGGTAAAGGCACTTTGTTTTTCTTAAAGAATATATTTTTAATGTTTGTACATTTTTAAGTTGGTATTTTTAAATATTATTTTGCCCTGAACCTGGGATCCTAGGAGTGCTTCTTTATTACAACAACAACAACAAAAATAGGGAAAGAGGGAGTGAGTATGTTTATTTGAGGGAGGGATTAAATAGGTAGATTCACTGGCATTTACCATATTTATTGAAATAATCAAGTAGGTGTTTTTGCTTTATTTTAGCTTTTATAACATCACAGTAATGAAGAAATTAATAATCATTATAAAGTAGGATATAAGCTTTTAGTTGATCTTCTGAAAGAACATATAATAATTTGTCATATTAAAAGAAATATGGCATCATAGTAAATTATCTTGTGGCTCCCCTGAAATAAGTGAAAGAATTCAGAGGACTCTCAAAAATCACCCTGATTTATTTCACTTAGCACAATAGTCTCAAGATCCATCTATATCAGCGGTTCTCAACCTGTGGGTCGCGACCCCTTTGGCGGCCGAACAACCCTTTCACAGGGGTCGCCTAAGACCATCCTGCATATCAGATATTTACATTATGATTCATAACAGTAGCAACATTACAGTTATGAAGTAGCAGCGAAAATAATTTTATGGTTGGGTCACAACATGAGGAACTGTATTTAAAGGGCCAGAAGGTTGAGAACCACTGAATATGATCACAGATGGCAGTATTTCATCCTTTCTTATGGCTGAGTAGCATTCCATTGTATATATGTACCATATCTGGTTTATCCAATCATCCATCAAAAAGGTTAAAGGGTTCAAATATATGTTGACAGAAGGAGACTAAACTTTGATTGGTGAGTACACAATACAATGTATATATGAGGTATTATGGAATTGCAGATTTGAAAATTACATAATGCTATAACCAATGTTACCCCAATACATTTAATTAAAAATTAAATAAAATAAATCACCTTGATGCTTGAGCCGCTCATTGAAGTACCATCTAAGACTTTAAAATACCTTGATTTTATCCCATTCTCTCTAGCCATAGCCCCCTCTTTTGCTCTTTGTTACTCCTTTTAATTTAATATATATCTCATTTTCCTGTTCTAATTTCAGTTTCTTAACCTAGTATCACCTCCTTTTAGGGGACAGGGATGTTGTTAAGACATTGTAGATCCCCCACTTACCTGATCTTTCTGTTTCCTTTAACACTTTAGATACCAGTGCCCCCTCCACCTGCAGGCCCTGGTCAATTTAAGTTGCTGTTATTATTGCTAATACCTACTGCAGTGGTATTAGTAGAATGTAAAGTAAGCAAGATACCATCAAAAGCAGTTTTTTATCATTCACCAAATTAAAACAATAATAAAATAATTATGATTACCACTTGTGGAATTATCTTTTAAAATGTTCCCAACTTTAAACCAGTGATCAACTCCCACTGCAGCATAACAAAGTTGATTTTTCAGCATTGCCAAATGTGAGACATAAGGCAGTATACCACATATATTTTATTCATGTTCAGACATCAATGTTACATTTAGAAACAAGTTTAAAGAGACTAATTATGTCCAGTAAGAAAAAGTAGGTAAATGTGGCTGACATTTCTTGGAAGGTTCTTCATTAAATGTAAGAAACCCAAATGCAGTTAGCTTTTTTTTATTTAATCAAGCAGTGTTTCCAGTATAACTGAATGGCTATTGAAGCCTTTCTATCTTGTTCTTAAAGGCTTCACTGAATGTTTAATGCTCTGGCATGGAGCTTCTTTTAAAGGAGTCTTTCATAAAACTTGGGCCAGAAACCAGCTCTAGAAGACCACATGGAGAGTTGGACAAAAGAGAAACAAATGATAAAAGCTCAGTGTTACCGGTTGCTTAAAATGTCTCTCTTCCCTCTTTATTTTTTTTTTAATTGAGATTAATCACTGACCTATTTTTGTTTATAGAGCCTACACAGCTGACAATTTCATATGAAAGGTCACATAAAATTATTTTATAAGTGAAGAGAGAACTGGTCTTTTGAAATTAAACACAGAAATTTAGGGAATATAATAAAGACTTTTTTTTTTAAAACACATTCAAAATCACTTCATTTCGCATAGGATTTTAACTTATGTAAATCAATACCCCCATCCAGGGTTGCTGTGAACAGTCTTCAGTGTTTTGCGTTTCTGCAAAACTGTATCTTCACCTCAGCATCCCATACGTTATTATCTGCTGACTGGAAGAGCACGGGGAAGGAAGAACGGGGACCTGGCTCTGGTTCGGCTGCAGCCGCTTGCTTGTCATGCTGTGCTGATGTGTAAGGAAAGCGAGGCTCAGCAGGATTAAGTTATCTGTAAGAGGGGGTTAACCGTTCCTTGACTACTCCATGGGTTTATTACAAGAATTAAATTAAATATTGTTTTCAAATTGTAAAGTAATTATAATAATCAGGGGCTGTTATAACTACATATTAATTTATCTAATTACGTTCAAATGAGTCTTCACTGTCATATGAAGGTTAGCTTCTTTTCACACTCAGATCAGCCACCTTGCAGTCAATCACCAGGAGCAATAGATAAAACATGGACAGATTCTTAGAAATGTATCCCCATTTGTTGATAATCAATCCAAACCTTAATCAAACCAACAAACATAATTTCTAATAAAACATTTAGGACCTTTGCTCTAATGGCACAGTTTGAAGGGTAAGAAAAACAAAGGAAAATATTGGTGGAAAGAATTTCTTTTTTCCAGAATACCAGTGATTTGCATAAATTTTGACTCTTGGAAATGTAACTGATTATATTATACTTATTAATTTCTTGTGATCAACACTGATATTTTCACTAGCAGTTCCATCCAGAATAACATTTTGGAGCTGGATTTGGTAGAATTAGCCATCAGCAGTAATAAAAATAAACAATTGTTGCCAAAATTCTACTTCATTTTAAGCATTTGTAGATAATCTCTAAGGGCCAGCTTCCAAAATACTTTACAAAACATCTTTTGGCATGATAGATCTTAATAATTTGTCAGGAATTTAATTTTTTTTAATTTTAAAATGTCATGTAAATATAACAATTTTTATTTTATATAAATGAATTATTATAAAAATTTTTTGCTATAGTATATGGGTAAAAAAAAGCTAGGTTCTTGAGATAATATATTTGTTTAACATTCTAAGTCATTTTTATTTTGGTTTTCTGTTGCAATGGAGAGTTATTTAAAGGAACATAGGTAAACCTGACTAAGTTTAGAAGAAGAAATAAAGATTCTTGAATCTATATCACATGAGTATTAAAATGGGTAAAATAGCATGGCATGTTAGTCTAAGGAATACAATATTTAAGCATTAAAAAAAAAGCAGGAACATAGAGTTATTTGTAGGCATTTTAATTATGACTATTTCATTGTCTCCTATAATTTTATTACTTTTCTATCTATTTATATCATAATGTGCTACACTGAGCAGAAGTCCAAAACACAATTAAAATATGAAAGACTTTCACAACTCAAACATAGTGTTTGGGTCTTGTTTCCTTTAAAAATCTACTCATCCAGGCATAGGTAGTACAGTGACTTTTTTTAAAGTCGGTCTTTGCCTGAAATTATTTTTGGAAGGAAACTTTTAAGGGAGTTTTCATCTTAAGTCTTTTCTTGCTTTCATTCTTGTCTTCATCTTTCTAATTTCAAAGTGGATTTCTTAGTATATAGTATAATGGTATTTTGAAGTTCCTGGTGGAATTCTGTACCTCACATTTTTTGTGAATTCTCTTTCTTTAGGCCTAGTAGCTCTTTATGATATTGTTTTATCAACCTAAATGCTTTATAATTGGAATACTTACCCAATAATTTCAATTTTTAAAAATAAAGTATTTTTATTTTATAAAGTAAATACTTATTTTACAAAGTAAGAGTTTTTCAATAAAATAAATTCAAAGAATGTTTTCCAAATTCTACATATATACTTGATAATGTTTTTTGTAAATATATTTTATTGATTTTTCACAGAGAGGAAGAGAGAGGGATAGAGAGTTAGAAACATCAATGAGAGAGAAACATTGATCAGCTGCCTCTTGCACACCTCCTACTGGGGATGTGCCCGCAACCAAGGTACATGCCCTTGGCCGGAATCGAACATGGGACCTTTCAGTCCTCAGGCCGGCGCTCTATCCACTGAGCCAAGCCAGTCAGGGCTTGATAATGTTTTAAAATTGACTTTCATTGTATAAATATTGTTTTAATTGTCAACTATTGAAGTACTTACTTGGTTTATTTAGTAGACATATGCGTTAAAATCTTTTTATACAGAGTTTGGTATGATGCAGGCACTATTCTTGTAGGCAAGAGACCTGGGTTCTGATTCTAACATTACTACTTTCTTTAATTGTTTTGTAATCTTAGACAATATCAACTATTATTGACCTTAAATTTTTCCATTGCAAACCATATAAAAAGTCCCTTATTAGCGCTCTATTCAAGAATATACTAGCGCTGGCCAGTGTGCCTAGTTGATTGGGCATTACCCAGTGTACCAAACGGTTGCTGTTCAATTCCTGGTTGGGGCACATGCCTGGGTTACAGGCTCAATCCCTGGTGTGTGTGTGGAGACATGGGGAGGACATGTAGGAGGCAACAGATTGATGATATGCTCTCACATCAATGTTTCTTTCTTCTCCCTCTCTCTCTAAAAATCAATAAACTATTTTTTTTAAAAGAGTAGACCTGAAAGTTAATATGGGAAAAACTAGAAAAAATGTAAACATTAAATGTATGATTAGATTATATAACTTTGAGGTTCTTCACAATTTTGAGAGTCTATTCTATACACAGAATTATTCTTTAACTGTAGATCATCATCATATTTCAATTATTAAGGAAAACGGTTAATTCTGTTTAGAGGTGTGTGTGTGTGTGTGTGTGTGTGTGTGTAGGTTTGATGAAGTTTATACTTCATTGTTTTGCACATATATTTTTTACACATTTACTGAGCATCTATCATATGCCCAGCACTGTTCTAGGTACTAGGGTTACATTTGTGGCACAATTATTTAAATAGCAGAGAGTTCTAAGTGTTGTTGAAAACTTAAAGCAGAGAGAAGGGGAGGGGGATCAGGTTGCACTTTTAAATTAGGTGGTCAGATTTTGCCTCATTGGGAGGGTAGCAACTGAGCAAAGACATGATGTAGTTTAAGGGAATGCACACGCAGATATCTAGAGGACAACATTCCAGGATGGCGATATACTAGTGCAAGCTTTGAAAGCATAAGTATACCTGTTGTGTTCACTCAATAATAAGGACGTTGAATGGCTGGAGGGGAATGAATGGGGTATCATTACACCAGAAAAGAAGTGGAGCCTGATCTTGTAGTCATAGTAGTGCCTTGTTGGTGCTTATAATGTCTTGAGATCTTCTTTGAGAAGAGGAACTAGCAGGGGATTTGGAACAAAGGAAAGACTTGATCAGATTTAGATTTTACAAGGATCACTCCACTGTGCTGAAATAGTTTGCACATACATGGAAACAGGAGAACCAGTAAAATTGTGATTACAATCTTTATTAGAATAATAATGGTGGCTTGGTATTAAGGTGGTAGAAATGGAAATTTTGAGAAATGATTGGCTTCTGGTTATATTTTAAGATATAACAACAGGATTTCCAACAAATTGAATGTGGATGTGAGAGAAGGGAAAAAAATGGAATGAAGCCAGTATTTTTGTCCGAGCAAATGGAAGGGTAAACCATCCATTTAAATGAGAATTAAAAAGACTTTCCATTGAATGGGTATGTAGGGACAGGAAGAATGAGAAGTTCAGTTTTGGACATGTGGATTTGGAGATATCTATTTGACATTTCAAGGGATCTATGAGGTAGACAGTTTATATGTGAGTTGAATGTATGAGGTGGGCAGTTGTATATATGAGTTTGAAGTTCAGAAGACGTGTCTGAACAAGACATCTAAATTTGAGTGACAGAGGCATATTGATGTTATTACTAGTTGTGTGATAACTGTTCTAAATCTGGACAGAGAAAAGGAGAGGACAAAGGACTGAGATTTAGGGAACTTTAGAGATCCGGAAGAGGAGGAGAAACCAACAAAGAAGATTGAGATTAACAGCAATGCTGTTAAGAGAGAACCAAGAGTATGGTGTTATGGAAGCCAAGTGAAGAAAACATATCCAGGGCAATGCACTTTGTGTTAATAAGTCAAATCTGGTAAGAGCTGAAGAGTGACCATTGCATTTAGCAATTTGGAGGTAAGTTGTGATTTAAGATGGGAGAAAAACAGCACTTTTGCTAATGGTGATCATCTTTAGTACATAAGAAAAAAATAAGAATCCAGAGAAAGGGGAATAAGTTCTATTATGTGGTTCTTGGGTATGTGATAGAAAATTGTATTTAGTGCACAAGGGAAGGTTTTAGAGAGGACTGAATACCATTTATCTCCAGAAACTTGAGAGAGAGAGAGAATATACTGTATGTAGCTATGATAATATCTGGAGATCCTTTCTAATTGCTTCAATATTCTCTTTAGAGAAGGAACAAAGTCATCAAGTGGGAGTGAGTTTTGGGATGGAGGGCTGGAAATTTAAGAAGAAAGGAGAACATATGGAATAATCCTCTAGGACAGTGAAAAGTACATGGACCAATGAAATATAGTATGTGAGCAACCTTTAGGGGCCCTCTAACAGTTTGTCAAATAGAATTTAAACTGAGAGCATTGAGAGCTGTGTGTATCTGCATGCATATTTAGCTGCATACAGGTAGATGTTCAAGAGGCAGTGAGTTAGATTAAAGCAGGATTGCAATTATGCCTAGTAAAGGAAATTAAGGGATGTATGTAGTTTAAGGGACTGAAGGTCTGAGTGGAATCAAATGATTTTCAGACTTGAGATACTTGATTAAATGACCTGGAAAGACAGGGAATGATTAATGGTCAGAGAACTGGATCCATAAAACAAAGATTATGAAAGTATGGGCACTGCTCTTAATTAATTGGTTTAGAAATGACCAGGGAGTTGATTGGCTGACATAATATGGAAACAAGATACTTAGAGGAAAGATCAAGTAATCAAAAGGCCAAATGTCAGATAGTATCATATATGTACATATTGAAATTGTCAATAACTAAAAAGTCATATTGGACAAAGTTAGGAGCTACAAAAGTTAAGAATTTAATTGAGAAACATGGAGAATTTAATTGAAAGGTCATGAAATGACTGCTAAGTGAAGGTAAGGAGCAATAGAATCTGATAACGGGAGATTAAAAACTAGGATTTACAGGGAGGAGGGAATAAAAGTGGAATAGAAAAAAATCATAGTAATGAAATTGGCCATCTTTCAATGTGACTTCTTTGATAAAAGTCAATCTCTTATGTGGTTTTTAAAAGTTTATTATGTCTAGCATATGTAGTAACCCATTAAATCAGTGGTTCTCAACCTTCATAATGCCGTGACCCTTTAATACAATTCCTCATGTTGTGGTGACCCCCAACCATAAGATTATTTTCGTTGCTACTTCATAACTGTAAATTTGCTACTGTTATGAATCGTAATGTAAATATCTGATATGCAGGATGTATTTTTATTGTTACAAATTGAACATAATTAAAGCATAGTGATTAATCACAAAACAATATGTAATTATATATGTGTTTTCCGATGGTCTTAGGCGACCCCTGTGAAAGGGTCATTTGACCCCTAAAGGGGTCACGACCCACAGGTTTAGAACCCCTGCATTAAATAATAATGACTTTGATGCCCACCTGGTGTGGCACAGTGGATTGAGGGTAGTCCTATACACCAGGAGGTCACTGAATCAATTCCTGGTCAGGGCACATGCCCCGGTTGCAGGCTTGATCCCCTGTAGGTGCTGTGCAGGAGGTAGCTGATTGATGTTGATGTTTCTCTCATTAATGTTTCTATCTCCCCCCCCCTTCCTTCCTCTCTCTCTAAAATCAATTAAAACTTATTTAAAAAAGAAATAATAAATTTGACTTATGTATTGATATTTAGAATAGAGAAGTACAGTAACTCAAACACAAGTGTCATGATAAATACATAGCTGAGAGATGCTAGGGAGAATTCTGTGCTGTAGAGAAAAAGTATGAAAGAATAAGGCAGGTGTCAGTTCCAGTCACAATTTATGAGTTGCAATTTATGAGTTGAGTTCTTTATGAAGGTATTTTGTCTCTAAAAAGGGAGTAAAAGTAATTATCTTCCAGAGTTGATGTGAGAGGTAAGTACAATGATTTTTGTAAAGCACTGGGCACAGAATAAACATTCAATTAATATTAGTTTCCTCCTTCAAAGCAGAGATTCAAATATTGAACGTATTTACAGGGTACTGTAACAAAGACAGACATCTGAGGTAAGTAATTTTTATTTCTATCACCACTGATAAACGTTTTATCAACTCATTCATATGGTACTTCAGTGACTTGAGAGTGTGTTTGTGGTTTCCTAGAGAGTTTCCTTTTTCAATTTCTGGCTTTATATTACTTATTACAACACCTACTTGGAACAACAATCAGAAGAAGGGGATCTGGATATTTCATTTTCTTTTATAATTAATACTAGAGGCCCAGTACACAAAAATTTGTGCACTCGGGGGGGGGGGGCGGTCCCTCAGCCCAGCCTGTTCCCTCTCACAGTCTGGGACCCCTCAGGGGATGTCCACCTGCTGGCTTAGGCCCGCTCCCCAGGGGATTGGGCCTAAGCTGGCAGACAGACATCTGGCAGCCCTGGAGCCCTTGTGGGATGTCCACTTGCCAGCGGGGAGCAGGCCTAAGCTGCAGTCGGACATCCTTAGCGCTGCTGAGGAGGTGGGAGAGGCTCCTGCCACCACCACTGTGCTGGCAGTTCTCAGCCTGGTTTGTGGCTGAGCAGAGCTACTTCTGTGGGAGTGCACTGACCACCAGGGGGCAGATGCTCAATGCAGGAGCTGCCCCCTGGTGGTCAGTGTGTGTCATAGTGACCAGTCATTCCCAGTCATTCTGCTGTTAGGGTCAATTTGCATATTACCCTTTTATTATATAGGATAGAGGCCTGGTGCACAGGTGGGGGCCTGTTGGTTTGCCCGGAAGGGTGTTCTGGATCAGGGTGGGGGGTCCTGCTGGGGTGCCTGGCTAGCCTGGATGAGGGGATGAGGGCCGTTTTCAGTCTGGACAAGCCCCCCAGTGGGGACCCTCACCCCATGGGGGTTTGGCCAGCCTGGGTGAGGGGCTGATGGCTGTTTTCAGGCTGGCCACAGCCCCTTCAGGGTGGGAGGCCCTACTGGGGTGCCTGGCCAGCCTGGGTGAGGGACTGATGGCCGTTTTCAGGCTGGCCATGGCCGCAGACTGGAAGCAGGTATCTGGGATTTATTTATCTTCTATAATTGAAACTTTGTAGCCTTGAGCAGAGCCCATGTCCTGGAAGCCTGGGTTGCCCCTGGCAAATGAGGCTCTCAGCCCCTCTTGAGCAGAGGCCACAGTGGCTGGAAGCAGGTATCTGGGATTTATTTATCTTCTATAATTGAAACTTTGTAGCCTTGAGCTGAGCTCAGGGCCAGCAGGGCAGGCGGAAAGCTTGGCTTCCTCCATTGCCAAGGCAATGCTGTAGCTCAGGGGTGGGCAAACTTTTTGACTCGAGGGCCACAATGGGTTCTTAAACTGGACCAGAGAGCCGGAACAAAAGCATGGATGGAGTGTTTGTGTGAACTAATATAAATTCAAAGTAAACATCATTACATAAAAGGGTACGGTCTTTTTTTTTTTAGTTTTATTCATTTCAAACGGGCCGGATTTGGCCTGCGGGCCTTAGTTTGCCCACGGCTGCTCTAGCTCCATGGCCGCCACCATCTTAGTTGGGTTAATTTGCATATTTGCTCCTGATTGGTTTGTGGGCATGGCTTGTGGGTGTAGCAGAGGTATGGTCAATTTGCATGTTTTTCTCTCTCTCTCTCTCTCTCTCTCTCTCTCTCTCTCTCTCTCTCTCTTTCTCTCTCTCTCTCTCTCTCTCTCTTTAGATTAGACCAGAGGCCCAGTGCACGAATTCGTGCACAGGTGGGGTCTGGCCAGCCCACCCCAGTAGGGGTCAATTGGGCTGGGCTGGCAGAGGGGAGAGGACATGGGAAGTTGTGGGCAATCAGAGCCCCAATTGGGCTGGTTGGCCATTGCAGTGCGTGTCATAGCAACCCGTTGTTCTGGTCGTTCTGGCGTTCTGGTTGCTTGGCTTTTATATATATAGATTAAAGCAAGTGTTAATTTTTCATTTTACTTTCAAAATTATGTGGATATATAATAAACATTATAATGAATAGCATGTAAGTATATAAAATTATGAACTATTTGCAATATTTTATGAGTAACAAAATGCATAGAATTCAATGATAGTATGACAAGTTTAAAGACATGCATTTTCTATTAAAAATACATTCATGTTGAATAAATGTTATTAAAAAATGTAGTTGATTATATAAAGAATTTTAAAAATCATTGAGATATATTCACAGTATTTTATGATCAATGAGGGAAGTAAAAAAAAAAAATGACCTAAGAAAAACAGGATACCATATAAAGTGATATGGTATCATATTGGGACAAAGGGTGGAGTTTATTTCATACAGTTATTTGGGGTACCTAAGACCTCTGCCATCTCCTAGAACCTTGTAGTCCTTGTTGAATTCTCTACATGTGTCCAGTAAAAAAAAAAAAAAAAGAAAAAAAAGAAAAGAAAAGAAAAGTGTAAATGAGATTGCATGAAGGATTTAAATAGGTTTAAAGGTCAGGTCTCAAAGTGTTGAGCGTCATATTTGCTGACATACTATTGGCCAGAACTAGTCATATCGTCCAATCAACTGCAAAGATGCAAAGGGGCTAGAAAATATAATCTAAATGTGTGCTACAGAGGAGAATTCATGCTTCTGGGTAAACTAGTTAGTCCAGTGGTCGGCAAACTCATTAGTCAACAGAGCCAAATATCAACAATACAACGATTGAAATTTCTTTTGATAGCCAAATTTTTTAAACTTAAACTATATAGGTAGGTACATTATTATTAACTTAATTAGGGTACTCCTAAGCTGGCCTTTGCTAAAAATGTCCTCAATCCGATTGAGGTACGTTCGCTGAGGTCGACCCCTTCCAACTCTCCCATCCACACTCACCTTGTATACTTGTTTCAGATAGACGAGTGTGGATGGGAGAGTTGGAAGGGGTCGACCTCAGCGAACGTACCTCAAAACAAATACCTCCCCTGTGCTGCATATGCCATGGCCCACCTGAGCTGCGTCTCCTGTCGCCCCATGGACCGATATCCCCCACTTCTTCTAAGGCCACTTCTTCAAAAAAGACTTGCCCAGGCTGAAAACCGACTTCTGCACATGGGCCACGAAGTTTCAATCGCACTGTTCATGCACGCCCGCATGTGGTATTTTGTGGAAGAGCCACACTCAAGGGGCCAAAGAGCCACATGTGGCTCGTAAGCCGCGGATTGCCGACCACTGAGTTAGTCTATTCCAGAGTTGATGTTAATTTAGGTATGAACTCCGTGGCACTATAAAAATGTAGAAAAGGTATGGATCGTTTTAAGCTCTTTGGGTACTAGATAGTCAGACAATGCTACACAGAAGAAATGGACCATTGAAGCTATGCTTTGTGGGACACAAGAAATTTGGTTTGTCACAGAAGGGAAGAGTATGTTTTCATGGGAGCAAATAACATTGAGAGGAGAAATGAACTTGTGATGTAGTTCAACAGTGAAATTAGTCTGAGGGGGGAAATGGCTTTAATTACTGAGGCATAGGAAATCCTCATATATAGATAAGTTGGCCCAGACTAAGGTTTATATTGGATCCCAGAATGAGCAATTGTGTGATGATTTGGAAGTTATATTTACAGTTATGTTATTTTAAACCATAAGGAATATAATGTTGACAATACAATTAAGGGATTCCTAGCAAGCACAAATATAATCCTGAGTTCTAAGGTTTGAATTTTTTACTTTATACAAATCTGAGTGTAGAATTATTTTAATGTTATATTTAGGATAGTTTATTTTTACAGAGAGTTGTGTGTAAATATGTATATGTACACATGCAAATCAATATTTATGTTTATTAGTTGTGCAAGGGTTGGAGTCTCAACTATCATTCTACACATCACTGATCCATAAGGTTTTAAAGATGGGAAGACATTTTGAGGTAATCTAGTCCTAAGTATTCAAATGACACTTCCAGGGAATCACAGTTAATGCTAAAGCTAAATGTAGAACCAGGTCTCCTAAATCCTGCAGTTTAGGATTCTTATGAAGGAAATAATATTTTCTATTGTCTTAACTATACTACCTAAAGTATGCATAGCTAACATAGAAAGGATCTTGAATAGACTGTCTTATTACTTTGAAAAATAGCTTAATTTAGTAACAGTTTAAGGGAAAACAGAATAACTAATATGACACACAAGTAGATATACATTATAAAGCAAATTATGAAGAACAGACTATACCGCCTACTCAGAACTGAACTAGACACGATAAAGTGCATAAGAAGCGATACTGCAGTGAGTGCACAGCTGTTTAGGAATCTGTTGCCAAATAAGTCCTTTTGCCGGGACTTGAGGAAAGAATTCCAAATGCACACACGTGGAGAAGTTTAAAAGTGATGGTAAGATTTTATTTGTGAATTAAGGGGACTTAACACACCCTGGGGGACCTAGATGGTGGGCAGGCTGTAGAAGCTCTGCCATGATGCTTTTGTTAACCCTACATATATCTTCTTGGTTTAGGTAAAGGACAAAGCACCATTGAAATTATGCAACCTGATTTCCTAATTTGTTGAGGTCTTGGACTGGGCCCTCCTCCCAGTAAATTCTTTTGGGATTTCATGCTCTCTCTCAAAACCAATTACTTTCTCACACTAGGCCCTGTTCCTCTGTTTTGTCACCCTGACTCCCATTGCGCATGTCCAAAAGTTTCATTACGTCATCCAGTTCTCACTGTGCCTGTGCCCAGCGGAGGAATTTCCTCCCCCACCTCTGGTACTGGGCCTTTAGCATTTCTAAGGAGGTTTCCTGTTCCCTTTTCCAGGACCAGTGACAGCTCCCCTCTGCCCCACAGAGTGTGTAATGGGTCTGTTACTTGTTCCTGCTTCCCAGTTTATGAAAATTGTTTAATTCCCTTTTGCTTTCTTCCTTAGACTAATAACTCTGCCTATGTTGACACTTCTACTGAAATTCAGGGAACATTATTCATAGACTAAAGAAAGGAAACTAAAGAGAACAGCTTTAAAACAGCACCTTCATATTTAGCCTCATATTGCATATTTTACATATCTTAATCATATTTCACTTCCTTCCAAAACAGACTTGGGGCCGTTTATAACATGATAATGTTAAAATAACACAGATGCAAAATAAGACAGGATTGGGGACTGGTGGAATAATACCAGGTGACTCATTCTAGATTACTAACATTGGGGGTGAACTTTTATTTAGGACAAATGTTTGGCATTTACCTTCTTGGCACTAAAGTAAAAAAAAAAATTATTATTTGGCAAAATACTCTATTATTTAGTAAAAAGGAGGAGCAAGTGGGTTCCTTTCCCCTCATAGTTTTGATTTCTAACAGTAACTTATTTTGCAGTTACTCCATAAGGCAGTTTTATAAGAGGTGGCCTGAACATCAGCCTATTAATACATCCTGAACTTCTGATTCTTGCCTGGCTCTCTGCTGAGTTCCTGGGACACAGAGATGAAGTTGAAGCATTCTTACCCTAAAGGAGCTCACAGCTAGAATAAATCTAATTGGGCAGTAAACGGGATAAATGAGTACTTTGCAAGACATAATGGCAGCCCAGAGGAGAGAGCGGTCAGCACAGTCAAAGGGAGAAGACCTCACAGGGAAAGAAACATTGACTTGATCTTGAGTCTGAATAGATCAAAGATGAAAAGAGATAAGAGCAGAACTTTCTCTTATTTTAAAATAAAACCGCCCAATGCATAATCATTTATGCAGATATTTGTGAGAGAATTCCTTTGGGGAACTTAATATAGTTGAGATGTATAAAATTTAGGAGGACTGGTTGGATTAAAAAGTACTAAAATTTAAAGAACGAGTGCTTGATTAGTCTCTTTCGCCCTATGTCAATGTAATAGGTCATCTAGATTTTACCTGGTGGTATGATTTTCTACGATGAAGTACTAGAATTGAGACTGCTCAATTCTTTTTTATTTTTTTTACTGAAGTCTGTATTATTTTTAGTTGTAGTAAGATACATACAACATTAAATTTACCATCTTAACTATGTTTAAGTGTATAGTTCAGTATTAATAAATACATTCATATTGTTGTGCAACCAATCTCCAGAACATTTTTTATCTCCCAAACTGAAACTCTTTACCCTTTTAAAAACTCCCCAGCTCTAACCAGTTTGGCTCAGTGAATAGAGTGTCAGCCTGCAGACTGAAAGGTTCCAGGTTCGATTCTGGTTAAGGGCATGTACCTTGGTTGCGGGCACACCCCCAGTAGGAGGTGTGCAGGAGGCAGCTGATCGATATTTCTCTCTCATCAATGTTTCTAATTCTCTATCCCTCTCCCTTCCTCTCTGTAAAAAAAAAAAAAATCAATAAAATATATTAAAAACAAAACAAAACAAAACCAAAAAACCTTCCCACTTCCCTGTCTCCCCACCCCTGGCAACCACTATTCAACTTTATGCTTTTGTGCATTTGACTATACTGGATCTCTTACATAAGTGGAATCATACAGTATTTTTCTTTTGTGTATGTTTGGCTTATTTCACTTAACATGATGTCCTCAAGATTCATCCATGTTGTAGTATGTGTCAGAATTTCCTTCCTTAAAAAGGCTGGATAATATTCTATTGTGTGCATATACCATGTTTCATTTAAACATTCATTCATCAATGGACATTTTAACTATTGTGACTAATGCTACTGTGAGCATGTATGTACAATATCTCTATAAGACCCTGATTTTAACTATTTTGATATGTATACCCAGAAGTAGAATTGCTGGATCATATGGTCATACTATTTTTAATTTAAATTTTTTTGAGGAATTGAAACAGAACAACCAGTGGGTCCCAGCTCTCTGTCACTACTTGAGCCAATTAAGCAGAGACAGGGTTGACTCATATATGAGCATTTATTCCAATAATGCCAGTGGTATGAGGGGAGTAGCAGGTCATCCACCAAAATCTGCTCTACCATCCCCATTAGCCAGCTGCTTATATTGGGTGGAAGGACAAAGATTACATGGGGAAGTGGGAATTCCAGGCCTGGGGAAGTAGGCGAGTATAATCGTTCCAGGCAATGCGGGCTGGAGGTTGTAAAGGGGGCGTTGCAATCGGGGTCACAAAGGGTGGGTGACTCTGAGATCAGACTGTTTCAGCAACAAGATTGTTAATCTAGGTAGTTCTCAGAAAAAGAGAATGGACTACAATCCAGTGTTGGCTCCCATGTCCTGGGGTCTACTTTAATCAAAACAGAACGGTCACAATTAACAGAACATGATTAATATTTCTTATAATTATAGCTAATCCCCACTCTTCTATTGCTGCCCTTTATAGAATCACTGCACTGCTTCCTGTTTCAGCTGCTACATTTTACATTTCCATCAGCAGTGCACAATTTCCCCACATCCTCATCCTCACCAACACTGATTATTTTGTGGTTTTCTGGCAGTAGCCATCCTGATAAATATGAGTGATATCTCATTATGGTTTTGATTTGCATTTTCCTAATAATTAGTGATATTGAGCATCTTTCACATGCATCTTGGCTGGTCTTTTTGAAGAAATGGCTATTTATGTCCTCTGCTAATTGTTTAATTAGGTTAATTTAATTACATATTTGACATGTATATGTTCTATAGTATATGAATTTATCAACATTACTTAATGGATAAGAATTTTGATAAGTTGATTTAACATTATATAAATAAGATTTTATTAAATTTTCAGGCATATATAATAATAATAAAATTTTATGAAGAACTTTATTAGTGTTTATAAAAACTATTAGGTTATTAAAGTTTCCATCTGTTGCCTTTAAATGCAGGTGCTGTCAGTGTTTCATTCAAGAAAACAGGCACCATTTTTACTGAGTGAGCATAGTTCATTTTCTCAACCAGTTTATTTTATTAAATTGCAGGACCCCATGCTAATACAATGTTAGGATTGCAAATGTTAACCTTCATAACTCAATAAAATGGAAAGTTCGAGTTTTTATAACTGCATTAATATCCTTATATTTCCTGTGTCTTATAATAAAGTATACATTTAGAACACTAACCAGCAATTCAGGAATTATATATAATCAATGTTGGACAAGTTAATGTTACTAAGAGGATCTGAACTTTCATATTCTCTGATTTGTTTCTAAATTTACAACTTAACAGTGCACTAATGGAGACATTTTGCATTTAATTTTGTAAATTTTATGAAGCCGACAAGAACAGATAATAAAGGTGGAAAAGTTGATAGTGATTATTTGAGTATGATGACTATTTCATTAGCAAATTTAGAAGCAACCTTGTGAATGTTTAATCAGTGTGTTGGGTTTCAGAATGCTTATAACATATCCATATTATTTCTACCTCAACTCCTTAGACAATTTCAACATAGAGACAGGTTTCTAGTTACATGATAGTCTATAACTGAACACCTTCTAACATGTACTGAAAATAAAATCAATTGTCACATCCTATTGTGGTTTCAGTCATAGTTCTATTTTGACAAATACTATTTTAAGCAATATATACCCAGGTCCAGTATGTGTATGCAAATGTTAAGTCACTTATAAATGGCAACACCACAAAAGTTAGTTCAAAGAAAAATCTGAAACTGGTATATATCCTTATTAAATGTTGTTGTAAAGATATTTAAGTGTAGTTATTGAAATGTAAATGAATTTTAATCTTTTTTACTGGAATTTGCTTCTTTTTTTGAGGTGTAATGACTAATCAAATTGTATTTCTTCTAAAATTCTTGTAGAATTATCTACATTAAACATGCAAATATTTTATTACTGTAGTAAAGTCATACAATTTTTAAAAACATTGTTATGTATTAGGTATTATATATTGTATAAACTTTATTATATATTTCCTATTATAGTTTAGATATTATATTACCTATGTTGTTTTATAATGTACTAGAGGCCTGGTGCACAAATTCGTGCATGGGTAGGATCCCTCCGCTTGGCTGTCTTGCCTAGTCCCAATTGGGGCTGCTAGCCGCCTGGGGGGAAGGGATCATGGGAGATTGGCAGGCAGCTCCTGCTTTAGCATCTGCCCCCTGGTGGTCAGTGCATGTCATAGCTACCAGCCAGTTGTCCGGTTGTCTGGTCATAACAGTCGCTTAGGCTTTTATATATATAAATATTCATAGTATAGGTCATATATATCATATATATGTGTTAAAAATTTATTCATTTTAAATTGGATCACCTAAAAAAAACAGGATAATACACGTACAAACAAAACCCAAGGTCATGATCACACAGGTTCTCTCTGAGCCTTCAGCGATGTTGGCAACAAAGAAGGTACTCTGTGAGGAAGCTGGTAGTAAAATTGGCACAGTGATTTAATGGTTTTATATATTGGCTCTTGTTTGGAGGTCAGGTAATTGGGTTCAGGGTTGTGGACTTCATATGACTTATGTTCAAAGTTCAGCTAAAAATGCACTTGGTAGGCAGTTACCTTCATTGTGTGATTGGACTTGAATGACTTGTGTAATGATTGTTTCTGAAATAGAAAACGGAAAACAGGAACAGCTTGGGGGGAAGTGGAAGAAATGTGACCAATAATCAATTAAGATGCTTGTAAGATATCTAGTAGGCCGTTGAACAAATGGCCTGGAGCTTAAGACACCTTTGAGCTTGTGCAGGAGTGCTCAAATGGTGCTCCACAGATACCTGGGATCTCTAAGATACTTTTGCGGAACCGGTGGGGTCAAACAAGCCAAATAATGTTTTGAGATATTATTTACCTTTTTCACTGTATTGATATTTGCACCGATGATGCAAAACAATAATATGTAAAGGTGCCTTGGCATAAATGAAGGCAGTGACCCCAAATTCTTCATCTCCATATGTTCACTGTTTAAAAATAAAAAGCCAGTTTCACTTAAGTTTTACTGTGGAAGCAGTAAAAAGCTATTAATTTTGTTAAACCTCAACCATTGAGATTTTTGATATTTAAATATTTTGAGTGACAAAATGACAGATATTCTTGCATCCACTTCTTTCATGCAATGCCATTAATTTAAAGGCACAACTGACGTGCCAACTATGGTTATTTGGGTATGGATATTTTGCAGACATTTCCTCAAAAATGAATGAAGTGAGCCTGTCATAACCACTACGATGAGTTTTATAGTTCCCTAATACTTAGAGAGTTTTATGATAAGGTCGGTGGTGATGTTGGAAATGCGGTTTTTATATATATATGCATTTTATAATGAAATGTGTCAACATTTGAAAAATGAGTATAACTCAGGGAACCGATATTTTGCAAATGCCCAATGCAGGATGTTATAAACTTATGCATGGCTAAAAGGTCCATTCAAAGTGCAAGATAAAGAAATGGATTTCACTGTAAGAGAATATGAAAAGTTCCTTGATATGGTTTCGGAGTCTGCCTTGCAACTACTTTTTTAGAAATTGCCACTTAAGATTTGATATAGTCTCAGAGAATAATATCCATAGTTTTCTGAAAAAGCTATTATAATACACCACCCTTTTCCAAATGTATATCTTTATGAGGCACAATTGTTTTCATATATTTCAACCAGAAGAACATATCACAATAGATTGAATACAGAACTCAGCTCTCTTCTATGAAGCCAGTCATTAGACTTGCAAAAATTCAAAAAATGCCAGTCTATAGAAAATATAGTTATTAATATAGTGTTTTTCATGATAAAATGTTATTTATTTGAAAATATGGGGTTTTTTATTGTTCTTTTAAAAACAATTAATAAAAATGTCCAAATTAAAAATTTAGATTATATTAGTTACTTTGGAAGTGGCTTCTGCCTAAATTCTAAGGGAAAAATAAAGGTTAGCCATTCCCCATTCACTGAGGTTTACTTTAGGTAATCTTGTGGCCCTTTACATAAGCTGTTCATTGCATGAATGCGTGTGCACACATAGAAAGAGTCATCTGACTAAGGAGACTCTGACTTGATATAAGCAAATAGCTTTAAGGGACATTTTATTTTCCTTTAATAACTTTAATTAAAAATTCTCTAAAGAAAACTCATATCATTTTATATAAGAGATAGGCATTATGTAAATTATAATATTCTTTAGCTTTGATAAGTATATAGAATATATTCAATGAATAATATTAAGATGCATTATTTCCAGGCTAGTTAGCACTGCCCGAAGATCAACAGGACTCTGTGGATGGATAGCTTTAAAGAGTTAGGATTCCAGACCAGCCTGTGCTTTTCATTACTGCTTTGCCATTAGTAAGCTCTTTATTTTCTGTCCTTTGTACTTCACCAGCTTCTTTCAGACCTCTCATCACACATGTACCCCTTTTTTCAAGTTTATTCTTTCCTTAATGAGTTATTTTTCTAATTGTACTATGTAAAATTGTCGAAAGGGCCAACGTTTATTAAACATTGCCAGAAATTGGAATGAGCGCTTAGCAGTTTCTTTTAATCCTAATACTGAAAATTAAGTGTTATTATTATCCAGTTTTAAAATTGATAAAACTGAAGACCAACCTACTGTTATTAATTGGAGGAGCTGGGATTCAAAGTCAGTATCTTATGACTCCCAAGTCAGAATCGTACCCATTGCAATGTGTTCTTCCTATTTTACACTGAGAATCTTAAGTGATTTTCATGCTTCTATCCTAGTAGTAGATTTATTTAAATCTCCCTAAGAATGGCTCTTTTCATAAGAATCTCAAATTAACTCATTCATGTATGCAAACATTTAATCATCTAACATTATTGCAACAAATAAAATACCCCAAGCATTATAACCTATTTTTTAAAAAATTTAGATAATTTTACTTCCTGCCTTCAAGAGTATCAGAGTCGAGTGAGGGAGATAAGACCCATGTTCATTCAATCTAGGCTGCATGTTACTTTTACAGGACTGTCACAGCAAAATACCATGACCAACAGAAATTTCTTTCTTCACAAGAGCAAGGTGTGTGCAGGTTTGGTTTCTCCTGATCCCTCTCTCCATTGGTGGCAGACAGCTACTTTCTTGCTGTATCCTCCCATATTCCTGGTGTCTCCTTGCCTTCTTATAAGGACGCTGGTCTTATGGATTAAGGCTCCACCCTTTTTGCCTCATTTAAGTTTTATTACATTTTTAAAGGCCCGATCTCTCACTGCAGGAAAGAGCGTCCTGTTTCAACATTTGAATTTGGCGGGGACATAATTCATTGTATAACTGGCAGCAGATACAACTGTCTTTAGTTATCATATTTAATAATTGTGAGTTTTAAGAAAATACTATGGGTGCTTAGAAAATTGAGAATTCAGTATAGACAGATGGTGATTCTGACACATGCCAGAGAAAAGGAGATATAAACTAGAACTTGATGGATGGTATAATCTGGGGGTAGGGAGTGACACGGGATAGACTATTTCTTATGATGAAATTAATCATAAGAGTAAATACTTATGTAGGAATCAGCAAGGTGTGTATAACAGGATAGGAAAATGTGTGAGTACAAATGGTGAGGGCTTTGGAAAGTCATCTCAAAGTTGGCATTATAATAGTCCTTGAAGCTAGAGATGTTTCTCTACCTCCTTACTCACCCTTAGCAAAATCTAGCAGAGATTTGGGGTTGTTTTGTTTATAGTATCAACACATAAATCTAAAGTGAATGAATTCAACACTAAAATGGCCAGTGGGTGGTACATGAGGTAAATAATTACCTTTGTCCGTTGCATTGAGTTCAGACTTTTCCTTTTGTTTAAGGTTTCATTGCGCCCGTCCTTCATTATTTCATCCTTTCTTCAGACATGAATCCTGTGTTTCTACTAGGATAGTATCGATACTATCCCTAATGTATAGATATAGACCCTGTATCTAAATCTTCCCCTGTGCTCCTGAATTTATCTTGCTGAAGTGCTCTACCCAACCTCCCTTCATTAGTTGTTTGGTAAAGGCTATATTCAAGTTCAGCTTCCGAAGGGGTCAGCCTTGCTGAGGTTGGTAATCAGTGAATTCCTAACTACATTCGGCAAAGTATTTGATAACATGTTATCTGGCAGAGATCTTTGGCTATTCCATGCAGGCCAACTCTTGTTTTCACAATTAGAGGCACGGATTTCATTTGCTACCGGCTACATTGCATTGTGCACACAATCGGTACAACAGCAGGGGTTATTCTGTAGAACTAGGTCAGATATTTAAAAAGAGAGCCCCTCATAAGCCAGATATAAAAGTTACACAAATTTAACAGAATCTACACAAATTCTATACAAAAATGATGACTGTGGGGCAATATTACTTGGCTCTATATGACATTCACTTTGAAAGCAGACTGAGTGGCTCTAAGTATTTTTTTTTTCTGTTTATATGATTTTGGGCAGAGTGAAGTTTGATCCCCCTCCCCCCCCCCCCGTCTCATTAACCTTTATTTATATATCCTCTCTTCATTAAAAGAAATGATGCCATTATTACATACATTTTAAATTTAAACAAAACTAACATTTTAGATACAAGAAAACAATTAAAGGAACACTTGAATTCACAGCTTTTAAAAAATGGAAATGACTTTTTACCTATGTTACTTCACCAAAGACTTAAGGTGATGTGATCATTTTTCTACTTTGTGTTATTTATGAGCATATTATTGTAAGTAGCAGGTGAAATTCTTTTAAAAACATTTGTTCATGCAATATCACATATCTTTGTTTAATTCAAATTAAATTCAGCTCAAATATCTACCCTCTTCCTGTAGACACACATATGGTAGAACTTTTAATATTGGTTATTTGTTGTGGCAAAAGAACCCATGTTTGTCTGTGTGACTGTACACACATTTGGTGGTGGTTACACAATTACAACGTGGTCCCTCTGTTTTGACTGTAAAAATAACCTTTATTTCTGCAAGTTGAAAATTACTATGTAACCCAAGTGGTACAGTGTGTGACCTAAACCATGACTCCAAGGGCTGCTTAATTAATTGTTTTTAGCCCAAGCTAGCCTGTAAATTCTCTTTTCTTGGTAAAAGCAGAATTCGGTCTTTTTGTTCGTTTGTTTTTTGTTAATCCTCACCTGCGGAGATTTTTCAATGATCTTTTTTAGAGATAGTGGAAAAGTGAGGGAAAGACAGAAAGAAACATTGATGTGAGAGAAACACCTTAATTGGTTGCCTCCTGCATGTGCCCCGACCAGGGCCCGGGCTGGGGAGCCTGCAGCCAAGGTACATGCCCTTGATGGGAATTGAAACCTGGACCCTTTGGTCCACAGGCCGACGCTCTATCCACTGAGCCAACCAGCTAGGGCCAGAGTTCAGTCTTTAGGAATATTTTGTTGCATTCTTGGAGATAGAACAATCTCCCCTCTGTTTTTTTCCCTAATTAATACAGCTAAAAAATACATCATAAGTTAATTTCTCAGTGGATTATCTGCCGACACTAAATTTTCAATAAATGACCTTCCTGCACTTAAAAGAAAAATTTGTAAAAGCCATTGATTTGAGGATGGAGAATTGGGACTTGAGGCAGGTTTGGGGCAGGGGAAAAGAATGAGCAACACCACATGGTGAGTGATTTGCATGTTAAGCCTGTTGCATGAAAAGGAGAAAGCAATGAGTGAAGATTGAAAAGCAGAGAGGCAAAAGCAGAGGTACTCAAAAGCACAGCTTCGACAAAGTACATTTCACATACTGACTTGCTGTAATTGCCATTGATCCCTATTTGGCTCATTAATGTCACCAGAGAACTTGGTTGCAAGGAAGTTCCCGAGTAAGTTATATTTATTGAAAGATGATTGGGCGGCTGACCATTTAATTACCTTAAAGAAGTCTAGGCCGTTTCTGCACTGTCAGGACTTAATAGGAGGATTTGCAGCCTTCGATCAATCTGCAGCCTTCTTGGTGAATGCGGTAAACGCCATGGCCCTGTGAGGACTTCCTGAAGAAGGTACACAAAGTACAGTAAAATAGGATAACCCACCAATAATCTTCCATCTCATAGAACTAGAGACGGTTACAACTGCAGCGATTCAGCATTGCCTGTCTGGTGGGACTTTACCATTTGTTCTCATTTGATCCTGAACTTTTCAGTCTGAAATTATAATTACACCTGTGGTAAAAGGAAGTGCTGCTGTAAAATACTGAGATATTTTCCCCTCTACATGGTGATAGTCCAGTACTCCCTCCATAAATGATTTTTGGGGACTGTGGTAATGTCAGGGTATTTATATAGCCCGACTCTACTCATTTCAGTTTCTTTAAAAGTTGAAAGTTACATTTCTCTGCTGTAAATCCCAGACCACCTTATTGGTGCAAATCATTGATCTGCTTGAGGTTTTACAATGGGGAGTCCTATTCATCTTAAGGTTAACTGAAGGTCTCAAAGGGCATTTAATTAGGAAAAAGGAGAAAATGAAAATAAATTGTTTTCAAGGCCAGGAATATGGTGACCCTTTGCTAGAAGCCTGGTATTTAATTACATTCACATAAAATATGTAAATAGAATGAGAATGCAGCAGCATATCAATAATAGCAAAAGCAGGAAATCAGCCAGTACTCTAATAGCTCTCCGGATCCCTGGGTCCCAGCTCTAGCTCTGTAATAAGCAGATGACTGACCTTTCAAAAGTCATTTATCCTCCCTGGGCTCCAGCCTCCTGAAGCATAAAACAGGAGGTTGCTGTAGACGTCTGCCTAAGGTTCCTAAAAGTCTGTAATTCTATGACATAGGCTCTATATTACGGCTTCCTATCAGGATCATTTCAACAATGAAATATATCTGATCTTTGGGAAGGACACAATATATGTTCAGCTTCTCTGTTGAACACTGCTATAGGTCACCCTTAGGGTGACCAGAACCAACAAGGTCCAAGCAGAATCTTTTCCTTTGGAAATTATTCATTGGAGATGGGGAGGGAGAATGACTGGGAAAAGGAAGAATGAAAGGGGAAGAGAGAGAGATGTGTCTTTTAGAGAGACTCTGGGATGAATCCTTGGGTGTCTAATAAATTTCTCAAATTGTGCCCCAAATTAAACTTCTGATCTTTCCCAGAAAATCTCCTCTGACTATATTTTAGTGAACTCAGGTGATGGAAACCCCATGCCTCCCATTCCAGGTGAAACACCTTAACGTTATGCTGACTCTCAGACCCTTCGCATATAAACCATGTGTAATCTATGACTTTATGTACAAAATATATCCATAGACCACCCACTTCTCACTGCTACCACACTGGTCAAAGCCATTGTCATTGCTCACCTGCATCATTGCAAAAACCTCTTAATCAGAATCCCTGCTCCACCCTTGCTCCATTGCAGGCCAGAATGATCCTGCCAAAGCCTGAGTTTGACTATGTTACTTCTCCACTAGAGCTGCTGCTCACTATCTTCCTGTTTTATGCCGAATAAAATCTAAAGTCTTTATAATAGTCAAGGTGGCCCTGCATAACCTTCTGTTCTGGCACTCGTCTGTGACATTTCCTTACCTTTCTGCCCCACGGGTATGACTCCACCAGCTGGTCCTCTTGCCCACTCTTCCCAGCCTCACTGGCCTTCTTACTGCTTTTCTTATTCCTGTAGCATTGAAGGGGCCTTGGCACTCACCGTTCCCTTTGCCTGGATCACTTTTCCCCAGATACCCACTTGGTTAACTATCACCTCCTTTAAGTTTCTGCACCACCTATAACAGTGTCTGGTACATAGTAGCTACTCAGTAAATATTTGTTGAATGTGTTAATCTTAGATGTTATATGTCCACCACTGGGACCTGTTTTACTTTCTTAGTTGCTAATTCATCCAAAGTATGTCTAGTTTTAAAATTCAGTATTGGCTTTGTATTTTGTGTTGCCAGGTTTTCTTGGGGGGGAACTCACCATTATCCTATGTGCCATTGATAATTCTGTACTAAGTGTTCTCTAGAAGGACGCCTGGTTTA